>NW_010559602.1:46700-47125 GCF_000687285.1 Phaethon lepturus | reverse complement strand
GCACCTTATCAACATTTTCTCATCCCAAATCCAAAACACAGCCTCACACTAGCTTCTGTGAAGAAAATTAACTCAACCCTGGCTGAAACCAGGACACAAAGGAGAGGTGTGTTTGCTCATGGATGGCTTTTCCCGGGGCTCTCATCACCATGGTAACGAAGCAATTCACCGATATCACTCGAATTAGCCGTACTACAGCGAAAGGGCAGCACCTTCCCCTCCCAACGCGGGGCCACCAGCAGCCAAGTGGGACAAGCTCCTGTGCTGGTGCAGCCCCAGGCGAGAGCACCCAAGGCAACGCGCGGCACCAACTGCCGCCCTCAGCCTGAAATTCAGCTTCCTCCGGGCGCCCTGCTCGCCACACTGCCCTAGGATGGCAGCAGAGCTGAGCTTTACCGGGGCAAGATGGCCCAGGCAGACCCCTG
>NW_010559602.1:11250-46669 GCF_000687285.1 Phaethon lepturus | reverse complement strand
CCAGCCTGCCAGCCTGCGTCGGGGTGGTGGGAGGGCATCACCCGGTTTCTGCCAGGGAGTGCCGACCCTCAGCAGGGCTACTGAAATCCAACTTTAAGAAAGCTTTTCCTTCAAACAAAACTGAAAGAAATAAATGTGTAAAGCAAGTGTTTTCAGTTGCAGAGAAGAAAAGAAATTGTGAACATTAAAAAAAAAAAAAAGGGCAGAAAAGCAAAGCCGTTACAAAGCACGCAAAATGCGTTACGGCCTGAAGTTGCCAAGTGGCTATAGTAATTTTCATGCTTTTTAAACACCCAGACACGTCATTTCTGGACAGGCGGGACAGCAGCTGGCAGAACAGGTTCTGGGAGCGGCGAGGCCTGGACGCAAGAGCATCCCTGCTCGGGCGAGGAAATGGCGCGAGCACCCTCCCCTGTGCTGCCGTACCTGCTCGCCGGTGACACCGCTCAGCCTGAGCGCAGATCTAGGTCTGGAGAACACGTCACATACGACGAGGTCACATTCGGCGTCCTGAACACATCGGATGTGTTCTCCAGCTCTGCAGTGCCACAGCCCCGGCCCCACACACCTGGTGGGTGACACGCTGGGTGGCTGGGCAGCTGAGCCACCCACCAGTTACCACACGCGCCACTCCCCGTCTTCTGGAAAGGTTCTGCAAGGACAGTCCCGGCATCCACAGTTACGCTTTCCCCTTAAGCCGCCCTGGGGACCGATTGCGCACCAGGCTGCGCAGGCGCCATCCCTCTTGGCCGTGGCCCACGCTGCAGGCACCGGGCGCGTCAAGTGGCCCCTGCAGTTCGTATCCTAATTAGCAAATAGCTTTGGGGAATTAGCGGTAGAGCCCGTTTCAAAGGGGAAGTCTTATCACGTAAGGGGTGCGCCCACAGCAGTCGGACTGCCAATGCCAAGGGAAGATTTAAGCGGCACTTACTTTACGGCGATGCTACATACAGGGCTGGAAAGCACCTGGCCGTTGGCTTACAGCAAGAGGAACGAACTGGGAAGCGAATTGCCACCCAACCCACTGCCCAATCTTCCAGCAAAGGTATTTCTGGCAGCGAATGAGGACTGCAGGCTGAGAAATTTAAACGTTCTGCTGCAGGTACCTTCTCGCAGTGCTTCAGCCGGTCCCAGCCACAGAGCTCTCTAGCGGGCGGCACACTCCCTAGAAGGGTCCAGGGTTGCAGGAGATGCTTATTCAAAACTGCTCAGGTTTGGTAACTTCCTAGACATTCTGTTTTGTGGAGCGACGGGGAAACGCTTCTCGGAAAGGCGAGACCCTGTTTGGGAGCCGGCACGCACCCAGCTCTACAGCAGCCTCTGACTCCAAGCACAGAGGGCTTGGCCTGAGAAGCCAGGGGCCACTTAAAGAATTCAAACACCTAATAAACAGTCATTCAGGTACTCTCCGTGCAGCGATACTGTGTTTTAAGTGGCTTGAATTGTAATTCATAATCCAAGTTGCCCACAAGTCAGGTAATCTCAGTGAGTGGCACAACGACGATACTGAGCAGCTCTACTGAACTACCTTCTTGTAGCAAGACATTACAGGAAAAATATCACGAGAGCTTTAGCAAGGTGACATTAGTATAATAGGAAACTTTTGTTACATTAACAAATTACAGTAATGGTGCCTGGCATTCCTTTAATTAAAACTCATATAACAGCTTTATATATCAATAAATAATAATAAGCATCTTCAAACACTAGTGGACACATCCCACTTGATTGAAAAGTGGTATTAGCTGCCTAATGTAATCCTAATAATATCTCAATTTACAGCAGAGAAATCTGCATCAAAAAAAAAGCCAGCCATACTTGGCCCATGGTGATGATTTTTCTTCTTGTTTTAGAATAAGGGTTTTTCTTACAAGTTTTCCACCTTCCTCAGTCTTTCTGTCTCTCTTTTCCCCACTGGACATTTTCAGAAGATAGTTTCAGTCCAGGAAGAGAGTCCCACTCGGACTTTTTACAGTCAACGAAGAGAAACAGGTAATTTAGTGCGGCAATCATAACTGGGCCCCCTGACGCATCCTCCAACAAGCCCCCGAGGTGAGCGTTAGCTGCTGGGGCTGCGTCTCCCAGGCGTTGTGCTGAAGTGCTGGTGGCTGTAGAGAAATCCTCTGTGCTTGCAGAAGAGAGACAGCCTGGACTGCTTGCTGGTCCAGGGAGACAGGAGCTGCGGTCCAGCAGCGCGGGACACCAGGAGGAAGCTCTGAAGTCCGGAATTCATATCCCTGAAGGTGTTGGTAACTGTTGGCAATCTGTTCTCATCTCACTCATTTCAGAAGACACGTGTGAGAGCAAGAGCCGTAGCTCTTCCTGCAGTACTCAAGGCCAAACACGTCTAAGTCCACTGGGTACAGGAGTGCTGGCTTTAAGGCAGCCACACTTCCACCCATCACACCGAAGGGCCGCAAGCCTGCCCAGTCCCTGCGGCTCGTTGACTTGTTGGCCCTTCTGCCAGCAGTGCCAGCTGTGACGCTGCTTTTGGTGTCCCCAGCCCATTTCGCCAAGGCCCTCTGTGCAGCTGGCAGAAGACAGAGGGGATTTCAGACCCCGCTGGCCCGCGAGCAGAGTTTCATACTCCATTAGCAACGTCCTCTGCTCCCTGATTGCAAAAGCCACGCCAGGAGTGTGTTACCAACTTGAGGACGGCTGTTCACAGAGATCCTCTAGAAGCTGTCCACAAAATGAGAAGGGAAAACACAGGGCTTTATAACCAACAAGGAGACATCTCAGCAGCGGGTCTGTTCTACCTTAGCAGAGCAAACGAAATAAAGCATTTCTGCTAAATAGATTTTCTGGTCACTATCAGTACCTTAAAATAGGCATAGATGTTGCTCAGGTTTGGTTGTTTTTTTGGTTGGTTTTGTGGTTTGTTTTTTTTTTTTTTTTGGAAAGGCTGTAATCAGCCTTACTTAAATTGGTTTGGTCTTTTGCCTCATGGCATCACCTCAGAACTTGTTCTGTAATGTGGAGGATGATTTTATGAGATATGTATGGGCAGACACCTTAGATTCTTTCAGTTTTCATTAATTTGATTCCTTCCAGGCAAGAAAAGGCTGTAATAATGTGATAAAATGAGGGAAGTGGTGACATTTAATATCGTAAAAGAGCATAGAGGGGGGCTTGGTGTTTTTAAAGCATCACTAGCACATTTTTCGGAGACAGCCCAGCCCTGGAAATCAGAGCACTGAAATAATTTAATCCTCGCATGATAAAAGGAATCACTAGAAATAATTCACTCCTTGTCTTATTGCATATAGACTAATTTGGGAGCTCATTATTTATTTGGCAAGTATTTAGCATAACAAATCAATTTCTAGTGGCACCTCAGATGAGGTAATTTATACTGAAAGTCAAAAGAAGATGACAAGAAGAAGATTAAACTTTGTTATTTCATAAGCAGGTTGTCTGGGTCCCGGTGTGCTACCCAATGCCTGCAGCAGAAAGGACAGAGGGGAGCTGTGATGCTGCCCGGGCTGGCAACGTGCCTCCCCGGCTCAACCTGCTCCTCTTCCTTTTGGCCAAAGCCAGGACAAGCGGGATACTGGGGAGCCAGCTTGGCTGCCGGGTACAGCAGCGGGGCATTGCCCAAGTTGAGCTATACATCTCCATGCTCTTATGTGGACACACTCTCTTTTCAACTGCTGCCACAAGCACCTGAGACTAAACCGTCTGGCCAAATCTGTCAGGGAAGGAGCAAAGATACAGCTCATGGGAAGATGAACACATCCTCAACTTGCATCATTTTACAGGTCCTTTCCTGTTTCTGGCTGTAGGAATCAGATGAACAAAAATGCTCTTCCGCCAGCATAATGTTGGTTTAAGAAAATTTTAATGGAGACTAAAAGGATCTGGATTAGGCAAAATTCAGACACCTTCCAAATTTGGCTCAGTAATGCAGGAGAGGAGTGACTTCTCAAGTGTAGATCCCCACTAGATTTTTGTATAAGCCTACACAGAGCAATAGCAAAGGGAGACAAGAGGACAGGCCGATGACTTCCCTGAAGGTAGCAGCAAATATGTTTGAGTTTCATTGGCTTCTGCTGCTGCCACCTGCCCAAAAGGGAGTGCAAGCCCATGGTGCATGAGCTGGAAGGAGCCTGAGAAAACTGGAAGACAGAGAGAAGGAGGGAGTCCAGGGAAAGGAGGGGACACTCAGAAAGGTGCTCAAGTAGTAGATATGCTGCAAGCTGGGAGGGGCTAGGACGTGTCCTGGGTGCCCTGACACAGCTTTGGGTTCGTGCATCTGCTTCTGTGTTTTTGCATTGCAAACAGTCCTGAGTAGCTGCAAGCGTATTCCCCATCTGTCCTTGCCTGGCTGAGTGCACAGAGAAGGGCTCAGATCCTTGGCCAAAGCACCACATCAGAGAACACCAATCCAGCAACCCATCCTGCTGCGATATTATAGGCAGGAGTGAGCAATGGGGTGTTTTGCCCAGTCGTAGTCAAGTCAGTGAAAGTCAGGTTTTCAAAAGGATCAGCGCCACTTGGATGTGCATTGCATTGGCAAAACAAGAGAAAATGTTTGAAACAAACTTTTCAGGCCAATGTTTTCTAGTGGAAACTTCTTCCTTTTTGTTTTGGCTTGATATTTTCAAATTAAGAGGAACGCTCCAAAATAAGTCAAAATTTCTTATTCAGGGGATGCAGGACACTTGGGGCTGACAAAAAATGTTTTTCAGAAGCCAGTGGCAGCTATTTAGGTTTTAATCACTGAAAGAAACAGGATCGTTTTCTGGTTGTCTTTGAACCAAATCTTTTTTTCTCTAATGTTTCCGTTTGGAAGATGAAAAAACCCCAAAACAACAGTATTTGTCTAGCTTTAGGCACATCTGAGAATTCACAGCCAACTGCAAGGCGCCCTTTGCCCAAAGACGCTTACAGTGTAATATTCTTAGGGAGCAAAGAGCACATAACATGCCTGCATATGGCCCCGCTCCCTGCCCACACAACATGCTCTGCACCACTGGGTTACAAATTATCAACAACCTGGAAATGGTCTGCCATCAAAAACCTCGGCATTGATTTCCTTGTCCTGTTTTCTAACCTCATGGCATCAACGGGGAACTATATCCACCACCACCTATTTCAGTATCCTGTTACATCATTAAAAAAATGCAGCTTTCTGCAACTACCTGACAGACTACCCAAAGCAGCCAAGTGATCAAAGTGAGCAGAAGAGGAACTACTTTTACAGAAACACTTTATTTAATTCTGGTGGGTCCAACTAACATAAGTAAGTGAAAGACTACATTGGTCATTGATCTAATCAGGTGGTGATCCCTAAAATTTATTGTTATAATCAGATTGTGTTTCGTATTAGCTTTCCCATAAAGGTTAACTTTAGAAGTGAAAGGAGCACCAAGCGGTGTCGGTGACATCTGGCAGCCACCCTTTCAAGGAGGGCTGGTGCGTTCACCTGACCTGAAGAGCCTCTGTTGCTCCCTCTGTAAAATCCAGCAGCACTTTCTGCTTTGGTGAAACGTCCCAAGGTATCACGGACATATTTTATTTCCACAGGTACATTTGCTTGGTAATCTTGGGTAAAGATTTGCAGGTTGGTTTTCACAGGGTGTCTTGGGGGCCGTGTTCCCCAAAAACAAGACCCTTTGTTGCAGGCAACCCATGGGGATAAGCTCCATGGGGCAGGCACTGTGATCCTCATTTGTCAGCAAGGACATTGTTGGGTCTTGTAGGATGGCGTGAGGCTGTGGAGAGAGGAAGCGGGGGGATGTGTGCACTCAAAACATGTACGTTCTTGCCTTCTACATATTTGCATCCAGTTGTTAATTAACGGCCATGAAAGCTTTGCAAACATTTAAATAGACCTTAAATAGCCATGAAAATGCAATTGCAATGAAAAGTGTTCCTGCCTAATTAATGTAATTAAAGTATCAGCTTCAGAGCCTACAGAGGCACACCGCAGCTCCCCCGGACCCGGAGCCCCCCGTGTAAGCACACTTTGGCCATCCCCGTGCTGCACTTTGAGGGATGGCTCAGCGGTGGCAGCAAGCCTGGGGAATCACCACAGCAGTGGTAACGTGCCGCTGGAGACACCAGCAGGCACGGCTCAAAGTCAGGGGTGCGTCTCCTTCACCCATCCCGCTGGCTGCCACCCTCCCAGTCCGCCTCCTCTCCCCCCTCCACTTTCCCACTCAAGTCCCCCCACGTCGCCTCCTCCTTAATCAGGGGTTGGTGACTGCGCACTCCTCTCCTCCCTGGTAAGGATTCAGAGCTGCTACCCAGGGTTTTGAAACCCCAAAATCTGGGGAAAAATCACCAGCGTAGAGCTCAAGACATCTCTCTTTAAATGGGTATGGCTTATAGCTGCCTCTGATTTCTGGACCTGTAGCATATGTGGGGGGAAGACTCGAGATTTTTTCCAGGAAATCCTGGGCAAAGAAATAGTCTGCATTTCTTTTAAAAAGGCAGAGATTCTCCAAGTCAGAGAAATGCAGAGTTGGAAGTGGAGAAGCATACCCAGCCCCGTGCACTGGGCGAAAACACGGCATTAGGCAGTCTGCTCATGCAACGCTTACACACAGTTAACCTCAGAATAGATAGTGTTACTCAGACCCTGCCTTTTGCGGGCAAAACCAAGGAGTAAAAACAAATGCAAAGAAGTGCTGATTTGACTATGCCCTCGAGAGACATTTTCCTGTACAGCCATTGAGCCAGCGTAAGACTAACAGTAGCAGTAAAAGCTTTTCCAGCTGTACGTACCCCCGTGCGGGAAGAGCTGACCCCAACGCTCCCTGTTACATCAGCCGGCTTTTTTTTTTTTTTATTCAGACCGCCTGCTTGTCTGACTTGCCAAGACCACTTCATGTAAGGTCACTAAACATCCCCTAACAGGAGAAACTTGTGCTCATCACTAACTTGGATCAAGTTCAGACAGAAGACCCGGGGGACAAAAGCATCAGATTTAGCTGCCTCAAGTGAAATAAATTTGACCTTAAATCTCATTGTTAGTCAGCTGGATCATGCAATTCCCCCCCAGCCCGGCAGATGAATCAATCCCCCAAAGCCCACATAACCTCTGGCAGGCAAGAGTAAGGATGTCTGGAGAGCTGCTCCTGGCCATTATCCCTTTGAATCTCTTTGGGATTAAATGAACCTCTCCAATATTCTATAATAACACTTCTGAGAGCCCTGTCTCTGTGTTAAGCCCTGTGCTATTTTCTCACACATGTGTGTGTTTGTTTAGTCCTCTAAATTCAGAACACAAAACTTCTGCCTTCGCCCACCCTCACTGTCCCCATCCCCGGGACACAGCCCCGATGACAATGTCCTGTAGAGGAGCAGACCCAGCAGCTCTCCTGGGGCTCCATCCTCCACCTACAACAGAGTGCTACAGTAAAGGCAAGGCTCTAAAAAAGTCCTGCAGATCAGCTCCTGTGCCCAGGGTGACAAGTATCCTGAGAAAGCCAAGAAATGGCCCCCAGTGGTCTGTTTCAACACCAGAAGTTCCCTTTGGGTTTTTGTTGGTTTGTTTTTTTAGTTTTGTTCCCCCGCCCCCCACAGCACTTGGTAACCCCAAATTCTGCACTCCTCACCCCACCTCTCCAGTACCTTCTGCTAGTTCCAATCACCCAGGACGGCTGTGGGGTATCGGAGCCTGCTCAGAGCAGGCAGAAGAGAGCAAGGCTTTTGACCTGAGCCAGGAAGGAGGCTCAGCTGTACACTCATTAGCCTGCATGTACGTGATAATTAATCACACCAGGTATGAATAATTAAGAATAACTAATCACATGTCTCCCAACAGCTAAGTATGCGTAGTCTCTGGGTCCAATTATGCCTCCCCTACGTTACAGTAGGTACACCCCCATTAATGGTGTCACTCCAGACATAATCCGAGTCTTCCCAATGCAACAGACAAGCAGGTTTTCCACGAGTTTCCACCTACCTTTGCATAAATCTCCTCCATCCCTTACTGGAATCAAGTTAGCAGCACAAGCGTGACTTCAACCCCTCAGTCTGGAGAAGAGGAGGCTGAGGGGAGACCTTATCACTTTCTACAACTACCTGAAAGGGGGTTGTGGCGAGGTGGGTCTTGGTCTCTTCTCCCCAGTAACTAGTGATAGGACGAGAGGAAATGGCCTCAAGTTGGGCCAGGGGAGGTTTAGATTGGATATTAGGAAAAATTTCTTCACTGAGAGGGTGGTCAAGCATTAGAACAGGCTGCCCAGGGAGGTGGTGGAGTCACCATCACTGGAGGTATTCAAAAAACGTGTGGATGTGGCGCTTCGTGACATGGTTTAGTGGGCATGGTGGTGTTGGGGTAATGGTTGGACTTGATGATCTTGAAGGCCCTTTCCAACCTTAGTGATTCTGTGATTCTGCCCTTGCGGCTCCAAGCACTCGATAGTCACACTTGGCCACGGTAGGTGTGCCACTGCAAACACCCGTGCTGGGACCACGGGGATAATCCCACAATAATCAAGGTTAATTACATGAAAGAGCAACATGCAGAGGGTTACTTCGTTACATCCTTAGTTGTTTGTGTGATTAATAATGTCAAATGACACCTCATTAGCTTTTGAGGAGGGAGAGGAGAGAGATTAATGGCAGATAACAAGGAGCAACAGCATTTCAAAAGGCAGCAGCATTATCACAATCTATTTGAAGCTGAACTATCTTAAATGTGTGATGTTGTTTTATAAAACTCCAAATTAGTATTCTTGCAATTGTAAAACACATCAGGATCTTTGCACTGCCTTTAATCTGTCAGTTCACCTTCAAGAATTTAATGAACTCTTCTAGGTTCCAAAATGTTTTATTCAAGACAAAGTCTGATTTTATCATTTAAGATGTAAATCCTAAACTAATAGAAGCTGAAGTTGATAATAAAATAGCAATTAATCCACGTTGAGAGTAACAAAAATTAAAAAACTGCTGTTCAAATATTTATAGCAGGAAAGTTCTGTTACTCGTTCATTGATGCAGCGTTGATGACTGACTTTGCAAGTACAAAACCCGGCTTTATGTCAAGCAGCAGGTTCTCCCGTAAGGAGCTGCCTGACAGTTGCTGCGACAGAAACAGCCTCAGCAACAGCAGCACCCGCTTCCAGGGGGGACCGTGGGAGCATTCGTTTCTAATCATCCCAATTTTCCTCTTGCTGTGTGCTGTACTGAATATTTAACCTCTTCTCCATTACAGATGGAGAGCTGGGGCAGGAGGGGCAGGGAAATGATTCACTGAAGAGCTGTAATTCTGCAGCTGGTGGGTACCACACACTTCACCGCACTTGCCTGGCCCAATTTAAAAATTTGATATGCAATATATCCAGAGCAGCTTTCTAACCCTGGTGATAGGCTTTTATCTCTTGAGTTTTGCAGACTCGGTGGAAAGAAATAACCAGCAAATATAAACCGAGGAAAGGATGTGTGCTTCTGTAGAGCAAGGAACCCACGGTCACGTCACCTCGTTGAAGGAGAGGCATCAGTAACACATGCAGATAGCGAAGACGTGGAAGCACATTAAGAAGACCACGGACAGTGGGAGGGCTAGAAAGGATCCTGTTCCTGTCTGCAAGGCAGGTACTGGCAGGGAGCAAGAAGAACCCTCCTGTGCAGAGCAGTCGTTCTGGTTCTGACCCACGTGTGGTTTGCCGTAAGACTTTTCTTCCAAGAACATTTGAGACACAAAGCGCTGGCCTGCAAACAGCTGCTTTGGTTACAGAGGTGGGCTGTGAAGCCTCAGGGCTGCTTTTCAGTCACACAGCTTCTTTGCAGCCACAAACCTTCAGCGAGACATACGGCACCGCTAGTGGGAGGGAGGGAGAGAGGAGGAGGAGGAGGGCATCGCCCCTACAACCCTACCCAATAAATCTGCCCCGACTAGATGGGCCACTGGTCTCAGATGCTGCCTTTATTCCTTTGTGCATCCGTCTGGATTATAGACCGGTCAATTCAAATCTCCAAGGCATTAACAAAAAAAAAAAAAAAAAAAAAAAAAAATCGACTGTGCACTCCCAGCCCCTTCCACAAACTCTCTGCTGGAGTCAGACACCCAAAAAAAGAAAGAAGGGGAAAAAGGAGGTGTGTGCAAATATTTGCAGGTGGCTGCTCACCAAAGCATGCAGTCATTTTCATCCTGACCAGTTCTCCCAAGCCAAAGTAAAAATTAAAGTTGGCATTTCACTCTGCAGGCAGATGTGTTTCATAATGCATGGGCAGGATATATTTTATTAATTCTGTTTTTTTGTTTGCATAAGTTTCATCCTTCCATGAAGCTGCTTGGCTCTGTGGGTTGTGGTTTTTAATTATTTTTTTTTTTTCCTGTGGGATGATGCTGTTACAGGCTGATATGGGGATCTGAGCAGATCCCACAGTGCTCTGCAGGTGGGACAGCAGCAGGAGGGTCCTTGGGACAAGGGCAAGTCCCAGCCCCAAGAATCAGGCAGTGAAGGTTGCTCTTGCAGTTGGGTAAGGCCTTCAGCAACAGCATCACCTCCGCTAGACAGACAGTTTACAGTGCTCCCTTGACACGTACCTAAAACCTGTTTCAGGGCATTCAATATTTTCCTTCAATAAGCCTTTTGGAAGTATCATTTGCTTACAGGATCTAACTGCTGAAGGGGCGGGGGGTGGGCGAAGCATGGAGATTTCAGCGCTGAACGCTTCCCTTCGCGTTGACAGATGTGTGACAAAACCCTAATTCCTCGGAGGCTGCGCTACGCTCCCCATCCCCCCTGCAAAACACATTCATTATATTTAGGTCGCGGGCAGAGTACCAAGCTTTAAGACAGCCAACTGCTGGGAGAGCCGCCAGGAGAGGGTAGTAAAACCAACGGGGCCAAGGAAGAGAATTTGGGTGGTGGTACAGCCCCGCATGCCCCACGTCTGCCGCTCTCGCGTCGTTGCGTTGCGGCGCAGGCTCCCGCACCATGCGCGGATGGTGCCAACGGTCCCCCCGATCTGCTCCGACGCGAGTACGCAGAGGGAGAGCCCCACCCTGGCCCCGGCGAAGCACGATGCGGTATTCCTGGTTAGTCTCACACGTTTTTTCTGAGCCCTTTCAAGCAGTTTCCTCCGCTCTGGTTTACTACCAGCCTTCTCCCAGGGACGGAGGGTGCTCACCACCTGTGCCTGGAGTTTCTCCCAGAGACCTCCCAGCACGAGCGCTGCCGGAGGGACCTGCCCCAGCCAAGGGCATCAGTGCAAACGCGCCTTCCCCGGATGCCAAAACTGGCAGTGAAGCAGCCCGGGATTCCTCCCCTCCTACCCCCTCCGTCAGCGGCGAGGCTGGCTCCTGGGCGCAGTCCCCATGACCAGAGGGGTCAGCCAGCTTTTCCCTTCGGAACCCATCGCTTCGATTCCCATTTAGGTTTTTTCCTACAATTAAAAAAAAAAAACAAAACCAAAAAACCAAACCAAAACAAACAAAAAACCCAAACAAAAAACAAACAAAAAAAACCCCACAAAGCCTGGGGGCAGGCAAAAGCACAAGTTAATAATGTACCAGCCATTTGGAAAGAAGTTGGGAATGAGACCATCTACCCATGGTACTATCTGGGGACCAGCGCTTATTTTACATAAAGCATTTCAGGGCCAGGCTTTTGTGAGCTGAGCCTATGTGGGGGCATAACACAAACAGTTATTTTTGGAGCCGTGTTTCCAGGCTGGGTTTGATTGGTGGGGTTTTGCTGGGTCGCTGGTGGTTTTGGTTTCTTTTTTCCCCCCCTTTTCTCTTCCAAAAACCTTTTCAACCATCTTTCAATAGTTTCAATACTCAAAAGCATGGGCTGAACAGCTCAGCTATTCTTTTGCACATGAAACTGCACCATTTCACAAGGTCATCCTGGAGGGGCCGTACAGAAATCTTCATGTTCTCCCTTTAGGGACATTTTACACCAACTAAAGGTACTATCCTTCTCCTTTTCTTAAGAAAGACACTCTCAGTAAGAAACACATGGCATCTGGGAACGTGAAGAGACTCAGAAAATGGCAAATCTGTGCTTGGGGCAGGTCAGGATTCAGGGAGATGCAAACTTCCCTTTAGACTCACAAGATGTTTTCGGGGCTGGCTTTTTAAAGCATTTCTGAAAGAAACTGAAGGATATTTCGGGGGCGGGGGGGAAGTGTCAGACTTGAAACCACTGGCATTTTATTTTGAAATGTCAAATCAAATCTGGGGTTTTTTGTCCTCCACTTTTGCCTTTGACCATCTTAAATTTGCAAAACATCCTAAGTAATGGAAGTTGATTCTTCTTACCAGGAAAGGTTTTGCCCCCAAAATTAGAACCTGCCTTGAGTTCTGTTTTCCCCCAAGCCCTGGTGGGAAAGATGGAAAAGTAGCACAACACATCCGATTCACCACAAATCTCCTTTATGGTGTTGAACGATTCAGATCCAGGATATATGGACAAAACGGAAAAGAAAAGGCAATAAAAAAGGCATGATAAATAAACAAAGCAACCCAAGTACCTATAGAAAGTTCATATAGAAATATATATATTTCCTTCTAACTAAGTATATTGGTAGATGGGAGACTCAGAAATGGAGTTCCTGAAACTAACTCCTTACAAAACTCAGTATTTACTGCTGAAACTAACTTTTTAGAAAATATGCTGGGTGACACACAGTGCCGAGGAGCACGATGGCTGCAATATTGTACACTTAACAGATACAACATTCCTACACTGATCTCTCTCGAGCACAAGCACAGGGATCCGGGAGCACGAACGATTTAAAGCCAATGACAGGAATAAATAAAGCAGATTGATCATAACATTAATTAAACCTTCAGACAACTTCATACGGTGAAATCAATGTCTGCTGTGCAGATAAACTTCATCTGAGCAATAAGTAGTGGAGTGAAGTGACAACAGGTTACAAAAATCCATAGTCCTCCATGCCGTCTTGTCCTTTCCCTTGAAGATGCTTGTAGAGGATGGGAAATAAAAGTATCCCTGTACGTGCATTCACCTCCTCTATGACTAAGGGTAGGGAAAAGTCCCTTTCTGTCAAAATACCATTAAATTCTGGCCCTGAGCAGTCAAAAGCTGGTTTCATGTTTGTTTCGCTAGTGTTGGGGTTGCACACTACATTTTAAATGCTGCCGTGATATCCAGGCAGCAGAATCAAGACAAGGCAAAGCAAACCAACGACTTTCATTGTGATGAGCAGCACACATACTTCAAACAACATGCGTGTTTTCAAGATCGAAAAGACATTTTTTGTGATTTTTTTAAAATGCAAAAGAGCTACTGACTATGCTATTATTTCACATTTAATATCGAAGAGTGGAGGCTCACTCAGACCAAGATCTCTTCTTATTCCCAGTGCTAGCTGGCTATCTTCATTCCTTCAGTTAATAAGCTTCTGATGAAAAACATACTGGCAACTAAGTAGTAAGGTCAAGAGGCCATTATTTTTAAAGGACAGAAAAAGAAACAAACAAATAAAAGCTCCGAGATAAAACTCTGATTTAACAGGGGAAATTCATATTCCGGATTCCAGGCTACCTTAACTCAACCCCAGGAAACAACAAAGAAAGTGAGAAAAACGGAGCTGATTTCGCACTGCTACCTGCCACAAAACAGTCAAGAAAACAGTTCTAGCTGTTCAGAATTCAGCCATTTTTTGCTACTACAGTATTACATAAATACACTGTTTTTTTGAACATTCTCTTTCGAACAAATGCTGTGCAACAAGCAGATTATTCACCCCTACCAGCCACTTGAATTTCATTTATACGTTTAGATAAGAACTCACCTGGACTGTGAACTGCCCCAGCATCCTCCACAGGGACTGCTTTCAGCACAGGTTGAATCAGTACCTTGGCATTTAACCTGCATTTTATTGTTACCTGTTAACAAAGGCGACCTTATTTCCCAAGAACCAGGTGTAGATGGAAACATCCACTTTTCCCAGACAGATTTAGCTGGTCTGTCAGCCACACGTGTACACCATTAACATACAGATTTAATTTACTGCAAGAGCTACTTGGCAGGTGGAACAGGAATTAGCCAGCTCAACAGGACTATTTACGTGGTGATAAATGAGAAATATTGATCAGTGAGGAGTTCCCTTAACATCTTTCTGACTGTTTTTCCTAATCTTGTTAAACTTCTTTCACCTGTGACAACTCAGGTGTGCTCCTCTGCTGGTGGAGCCCAGTGGGAGCACAAATGCTGATGGTGCTTCCTGGGATTCTACACCAGCTGAGGAGCTGATGTTCAGATAATTTCAAAAGGAAAAAGAACGTCGTTTTTTTCTCTCTCCTCTGCTCTCTTTGTGTGACTGTGTTTCCCGCAAAACAGGCTTGACCCTGATGCACTTTGCTATTTATTAGACTCAACGCCATTAGCATCAGTGGGGTTGGGAGGTAAGGAAGGGGTGTGAAGGAAGAGTGAGGGGCTGCTTATGCCCGTTTGCAACAGGAGCTCCGTTTCCTGGCTAACGTGTTCTGCTTGACTTCCAGAAGTTACGCAACATGCAATCAGCCGTCGATGGGTATTGACCGAAGGTGAATGTTAGTACCACACAAGCAATAGCATCTTCATGTCCTCACTCTGCCGTTGAGCAGTTTTCCTAGCTGGACAAATGCTGGGGGGGAGGAGGATAGCCTTCCCCAGCTCGCTCACTCTTAATTTCTGATGACAGCAATTGCGTCCAGTCAGCTTCATGCTCAATTTGGCGTTATTTAAATGACTACAAGAGAAATGAAATGCTTGGAAATACTAATTTTCATGCGCTCATTCGCTAATGCACCGTGTAGATCTGACTGCTGCAAACAAAAGACTGATCTAAGAGGCAAGTATTTATTACATGAGTTCAAGCTTCAGGATCTTTGTTGCTTATTTCCAGTCCTTTTGATTTAATGACTTTATTTCAGTTTATCCATCAGTGAAGCTGCAGAAAACCAAATCCTAAAGAGAGAGTTTTATCCTTAATCTACAACTCCCATTTTCCTTGATTGTCCCTATAAATTTATGCCCCTTCCTATAATCACTAGTGTCTGTCTAGCCTGTTAAGGTGAAGGAGGAAGTTGTATGAACTCACCTCACCTAATAACTGCAAACACAAATAACAAGTTACAAAGCCAAGTGGGGGTTTGTGCACAGCAGTTACAGCACTTTCCTGCACATCTACAGTAATTACATGCACTGAATTAAAGAGCATCTACACATACAACCGTCTTGGGATGGGGCCCCTCTGCCTGTCTCCTTCAGTTTCTATCCGTAGTCATGTCCCAGGAAAGCCCTGACTACTTTTCGGTGCAGTTTTGGGGAGAACTAAAGCCTCCTGCAGAGAAGTCACAACACTCAACTAAGAAAAATGGACTCCTTGCCTGAAAATTCCTTTTCCTTCAGAAGTGCTGCTTGCAGGTTTTTTTACAGCAGGTACCTGTGCTGGTGAGCTGACGGAGAGTAACCAAATTTTGTTAAAATGATGAGAACGTCCTGCACCATCATGGTCCTTCTCGGCATCATGGCTTTTGGAGGCACAGAAATGTGAATCCACCTTCTCACACTGGGACATTGTGCTAGAAGTACTTCAAAGAAAAACACAAGAACTTGTCCTGTTAGGGTGCTTATTGCTGAAAAAAATGGGAACTTCCTGGTAATGACAGACAGTGTTTCCTAATCTGATGCCTACCGCCTCAATTCTACGGAGGGTTTATACACGTAAAAGAGACAGCATCAGAATTAAATCAAACTTCACACCTCCCCACTATCCCAGCAGCAGTCCCTGGGGTGCAGAGGGTCCAAATGAGGACACGGACTCTCTTCATGAGTAGCATGACGTTTCCAACAGTTTCCAACATTAGGGTGCGAAGGTCAGGGCCTAAAAAGCAGGGGAAGACAAAGGACTTGGAGTAAGAGTCTTGTGCATGCAGAAAAAGATGCTGAAAAGAATCGTGTGAGCTGAGAGTACATTTAATTCTCGATGTCACACATACTCTTCCGACAGCTAAAATAAGAAACTATTATCAAGGCTGCCAGAATTGGCAAGAGGGGTGAAGCGGGTAGTCAGGGGCGGTTTGCAGGAACTGCTCGTGGGCGGAAAGGCAGCTCGTGATTGAGGAGCAGCTAAGAAACTCATCACTGGTGTTGAGCCCAACAGGACCTTGCTGTCCCGCAGGACTCGGCTCCCTTAAGCCGGCACTTAAGTGAAGGTCACTGCAGCGGGGCAAAAGCACAGTCTAGCTCAGCAACCAGCCCGCTGGGAGAAAAGACTATAGACTGTTTTGTTTCCATGTAGGTGCCAGGGATTGTTACCCTTTTGTGCCTACCTGCTGGACTTTTCTTCCTTTCATAGAAATATGTTGGTTAAGTCATTTGGTTCTTTTTTGGAAAGAGGAGAAGACACATTCAGCCAGCACAGGAAAATTAGGTTCACTTCTGCCAAGTTTCAGGCTGGGTGCATGGAAACTTAGTCCTCATGAACAGTGATCACGTCCTAAAGAAAAATCTCACAAGGATCATCCACAGCCCAGACTTGTCATTGACTTCCCTACCCCTGCCAGTCTGTGTTTCCCTAAGGAACCTCATCGCTGTATCTTCACCTTACTGTTTGCCCCCACAATAAGAAATACATAAATTTCCCTTTTCCCTAAAGTCAGAAGAATTGCTCCCACAGCCCTGGGAAAGGAAAATCAGAGTACACACGATATCCAATGGTAAGGACAGACTTTGGAATTTTACTTTTTTTTTTTCCTCCATTTACCTGCAAATGGAAGAATTGTCCAGGATGGTAAAATGGGAACTCATCTGGCATTTTCAGAGAGGCCTCCCCGGGATGCTCATGGACCCCTGTGGCCAAAAGCATGCTCCACAGCTGCAGTCCAAAGTGGATAACAGACAATTTCATCCTTGCTTAAGCATTTTGAGGTTGCTGACACGTGGCGTGTGGGAAGCTATTTGCATGAGTCTGAAAGGTAGCCCTATCCCCTTGCGCATACCAAGTAATCAGAGCTTTGGATAACCTTTCACTCCCATGCTGGGGAATCAACCCAGCTGTTGGTCTAACTTCAGACAAGGGTAGTTGGACATCCTGAAAGCCCCAGGATAACAGAAGCCAGTGTCTGACCACCTCTTGCTCTTATTCCAGCTGCTGCTTGCAGGGAGATGGTGCAGACATAGCCCCTGGAAAAAAAAATCTGGGAGCAACCAACTCAGGCAGGAGGATACAGCATCCCATAGCAACAGGGCATCCTTGTGTGGCACAAAGACTTCTTCTCTCCAACTACACAGCCTCAAGGACCACTGAGAGCTAAAGTGAGTATGAGCCCATCACTTCTGCCAGCCCGGCCTCCTGATGTTCCTCACCGCTCTGATGCTACAGCCCATGGAGGGCACCAAAGCCCTCCTGAACAGGAGTTCACACCCTCAAGCTCATGTTCTTCAAGGCCTTCACTGCCTGAGGAGGAAGAGTGCTGTCCAGGGGAATGGGGAGGTGTCACCGGCTCCTAGCACCCGTCACTGGGCTGGCTGCAAAAAAAAACAACATTGACAGTTTTATCTAGTTATCTTTGAGATGGAGCATCTGAATCCTGCTGCAGAAGGGCTATGAAACGTACCTCCAGAGAGTAGGCATAGCCGGGCTCCCAGCACAAACGGCGTTATTGTCTCTTCTCTCTGGCAGCAACATTTCTGCCATCTCACGGGTGGATGATCCCGAGAGGGCTCCCCATCGTCCTTGCCCCACAGGCAAAGCCCACCTGGACCCCGTCTGGCATCTCCCCTGGGTGAAGGAGTGCTACAGAGGCAGCAAGGGCAAACCCCAGGCCTAGAAAATGGCGATGTTCCTCTGAGTCAAAGCAGCCCCAGAGTGCAGCTAGGAATTCAGAACCAGGGGTCTAAAATGTGGGGAAAGTATCTGGGGTTTCCCTCCAGAAAGGCAGTGAGTAGAAAAGCCAGGCAGAGGTTCTTACCCTTGAAGTAGCTGAAGACACTAAAGGTTATGTCAGAAGCAGAGGTGGGACATGCCCCAGTTTTCATCAGCTCTACAGAACTTCTTTGGCCACAAGCTGCTAGCAAGGCAGAGCACTTCTGGCCACAGGATCCTCAAAGAAAAAAAAAAAAAAGCAATTTCCATGACAACATGATGGGGTGAGAGAGGAAATCCTCATTTTAATGGAGAATGGTGCAAAAAAAATTAGGATCATAGGATAAGCAAGCCCCTATTCAAACACAAATATTTCTTTCAGAAAGAGCAGAGTGGCAAACTCAGCAATTCCTTCTCCACCGCCGCGCAGTCATTCACACCACCAGCCTGAGCACCTCCTTTGCAGAAACATGATTAAACCATATATCCACAAGCACAAAGCACTGGAATGAATGAGGGTCCTATGGCAAGCGCACAGAACGATTCATTCCTCCCGCAGAAGTGACAAATAAGGATAATTCCACATCAGTTCCGGATGACTTTTTGGCTTGGCTGCAATAAAACTGTAACAATTGTAAGAACATGGTCACACAAATTATCTTTTGCGGAATTACAAACCTCTGAGGAATTAGGCATTTCACTGCGTATATCTGCTTGGGTTTTATTTTAGGGCACTGCGTGTAACACAATGGCCAGCCGTCTGCCAGGCAGCACACACAATCCGAGTGAGAGCAACCACATTTTCCAGAGCAATTAACTCAGTGGGAAAAGGGACCCGGGTCACAATTCAGCGTTTATTGATGGTAATGTCAATCTTTCTGCCCCGGGAAGGATTTGTGATAAGGTTAAAGATACCTCAGACTGTACTTACCTTACCCTCACATAACTTTACAACCCCAAGGACACCTGTTAGGACAAGTAGAGATAAGAAAGGACAGTCATATTTCCTTATCTGGAGCTCTTTGCTTTGCAGCACTTCATCTGTACACTACAGAAGTGGTTATACTCCCAGAAAGAAAGTCCCCATGAACTTCGCGAACAGCTTTCCAAGCACTCAATAGCCTCCTGAGAAGATAGTAACTGTAATTCCCACCTTTAAAAAAAAAAAAAAAGATTCCTACAGGAGCACAGACATAGACAGAAAAACCATGGGAGTTCATCCAGTCCAGCTCCCACTCAAGACAGGCTTTTCCCACCAGGTATAAATAGCCCAGGCTTGTTTTGACCTCAGATACCATCAAAACCCAGGCTGCCCATCCAGGCTCTGTGCACTATACAGAGCGAGGAGAGTTTGGCTGTGAGATTTAGCGAAGTGAGTACAATGGCAAGCCAAGAAGTCCTGCAGAACCTGTCGCTGCGTAAAATAATTAAGGTAATAGGAGCAACATCCATGGAGCACATAAAGCCACACGAGTTTCAGGAGGGAGCTAGATAAGCTGCCACTGCTTTGCCTGGATCTTGAAACTGCACCTATTTGCATGGCTGTTTGACACTGTGCTTAATATATTGGTAAAATATTCTCTCATTATAACTGTACTTTATGTATAAATTCTTCTATAAAAACTTAGAATGATTCAGTCTGTCCCTAAGCTTCTCTGATTTTTGCTAAATTTAGGGTGGGGATGCAATCTAGAATTAGTATTTATGCAAGGCTTGACAAATGCTGGAACTTTAAAATTAGATGGCAGAAAAGCTGTGTTTGTGAAGACAATATCACACTTAGAACGTCGGACAGACCGAGGTTGTATTCAAACCCTCTTAAAGATTATTATTCTATGCAAGTAATTTCTTTTTCCTTGCAATAATAGATAGCTAATTAGAATTGCCTCCTATGCTGAAAACCACAAGGTTCATTGCCCGGGCAGCATGTCCCACTCTCACAGCGGGTATGTTAGATATGTCAGGGATGGGTGTCAGGGATTTTTCTTGAACCCTGAGGAAAAAGAAGTGCCTTCAAGAGGCCGTACGGATTTTGGGTGGACTCTCCATGACCTACTGGAGAAGCTTTCCTGTCCAGGGACTATGGCAGATGCTGAAGATAGCTACACAGATGTCTCAGGTCAGATGAATAACTCGCTAAAAGGAGCTGAGCACTCTCACTAGAAGCGTAGATGATTAAAGTGTGGTGAGACCAATCCTGCTCTTAAGGTGACTGTGTGCACATCACTTGGACTCCTGATACTGCGTATGCCGTGGTTCTGCAGCTCTTGGTCATGTTGGACAGGATTGTGTCTCATGCACCATTTCCTTGAACTCAGCAAACAACTCTCCTGTGGCACCTAAGCATCAAGAGATGTGGAAGAAGAGCCCATCATGGTTTGCGCTTGGAACCGTTTCGCTAGAAGAGGTGGTGAAATTCCCAAAGAAAAGAATATTGAACTGATTCCATCAAATGGCAACAGCAACAACCTGCAAATAAAGCCGCTCTGCAGGCTCCCAGCAAGGTTGAAAAGAGCCTTGAGGTTGTGGTAACCCTGCAGCAGGGCTTTCACTTGTTGCCACTGGATGCTATTGCAAAGATACCATTTCTCCACCTGACACCCGCCGTACATCAGGCTTTCTCCCACACCTTGGGGAGAAAAAGGGCTCTAACTTGAGAGTTAACTGTCCCTGGAGAGAAACTCTGTGCTGCTGTGAGCAACCAAATAACTCTATGAACACCAACCACATGCAAAGGGCATGGACAAGAACCCACATTTGTCAGTTCCCAAAACGTGACACTGTCAGCTGAAATCCCTTGGCAGATGCAAACTGGGACTCTCATGCTCTGAGGACAGATCCACCAGAGAACATCACCTGATATATTTCTGTTAACACACCCAGTACTTTGTGTGCACCTGACTGCTGATTCCACAGCAGACATTGTCTCATCAGCAGATCCTGAGCTGTTTAACCCCAAACCTTGCACAGAATAGGTCACCTTCTGCAGAACACCCATGGTGAACAGCTTCTGAAAGCCCGGATGAAATTTCTTATCAAAACTAGGGTAAGACTGACACTAACTAGACATATAAGATTCAATTCCCATTCTGCCCAAAATTATTCTTCCTTAATCCAAGGTTTCTTTATTTCTTCCATGAGTTACTGCTAGTAAACACTGGATTAAGGCTGCCCTAGATCTTTGGACATCCTACAAGAATATCTACACGCTAGTTGTAAAAGAAACTGAAAGTGTGTTTCAGAAGAAAGGGGACTTATGGTGAAGGCAGTGACCTTAACCCAGGTTTCCTGTGTTTTAGCCACTGGACTGATGGCCATTGCAAAATTTCTTATTTGTGTAGGTCCCAATGATTGGAAACAAACATTTCCTACCAGTTCTGCTTCAGATCACACCCCCAACTCTTGGATATTGCCAAGTCATCATAAGCCTGAAATCAAGTCCTTTGTAAGCCATTGTTTTCACAGACCCTGAGCAAATGCACTCTAAAATTCAGCTACTTCACACTGCCCCTGGGAACCCTTCCCGGGACAAAGTTGTCCAAAAATCAAGTAAAGGTGAATCCAGATCTGCAGAGCTCTGCTCCCAGGACATCTATTTTTCATAACAGCCTGTTTGCAGGCAAATGTTCTCACAATACCGTGCACGATTGCTGCGAAGACGCTCAGACACGTGCCCTCCCCATGCAACAGCCTTCGCCGTCCAGCTGCGCTGACTGACCCTCCATCCCTGCAGAGGCTCTGAGCCAGCCTCGCTTCACGCAGCGAAACCACTTTCAACTTGCCTGTGTTTCAGGTGAAAAGGGTTGGATCGGGTTTGTAATATCAGAACAGGAGGAGGAAGAAGGAAGGCAGAAGATAAAGGGGGAACCTCTGCTATTTGATCTGCTGAAACGAAAATGTCTAAGAGCTCTCCCTTGAAGTGCACAAGGATGAAAGGAACAGGAGCACTATTTGGTGTGCTTGTTTGCTTGCATTTTTAGAACAAAACTGCAAGGAAGAGTGAAAAAAGAAAACTCCTTTTGCCTCATTTTATCTGACAACAGAATGCAGACAGCAGGGTTCATATTTACCTCTCATTTAGATTCAACAAATGTGTCCTGTGAATACATTTTTAGAAACTATTTTTCTTAAGGAATACATTTTTTATTAGCTATTATTGCTCAATTTGTGCTGGATTTAAAGAATTCATGTGGCTTGTAGGGACAGATGAAGAGGAGTGATTCATGACTCACTACAAAGATCTCCGTTTTTATAAAGCCTCCTCAGTCAGTCATTTCACAGGTTTTTAAGCCCAGGTGAACACGCTGGCACAGTTGTGGCCTCTCTGGGAATGCACTGGGAGGTGCCCCGGGGAGACCAACCAGGCTTTGCACAAGTGCAGGAGACACACTGGAGGCTGGCACAGACGCCTACGCCGGCGTGACACCACCGCAGACATCCGCGGCTCGTGCAAACCCTCGAGTTGTCCTCAACCCCAAAACCAATGGAGCTTTCCTTCCCCCCTACTCCTCTATTTCCCCTCCTTTCCCATCATGATGGCTCATCGGCTTACAGGACAAATTTAATCAGGTCTTGGTATTTTACTAGTTCATTCACAGGGTCATCTGAGGGACAACACTGTTTTTTCAACAGCAGAACATGTTTTACTATTAATATCTTAAAAGGCAAGGCCAGGCTGGAAACACCAGGGAAAAAAGGTATAGAAAGTGTGTTCAGCTCCCTGGTGCACTCAGAGTCAGGACATTTCAGGCTGTACAGGATCCTTGAATTTCTCCTTCAGTCATAACAGCACAGTCACACAGATGCATGAGTAGATGCTCTGCAATGCATATTCTCTATACAAATACATTTTCTGTGTAGGGATATACGTGAAAAATATTCTTGTGGGAAATACGTATCTCTCTATCTCAAGATAACATTCTGGATCGCAGAGCCATTTCCTTGGTCATGCTAAATGACTTACCACTGAAATAAATCTTTAAATAAAAAAATTCCATTTTCTTTTCCCATTACCCACTGAAGGGAAAAGGAAAAAAAAAAAAAAAAAGCAAAGCAAGTGAATAGAACAACTAAAAGGGAACAGAAAAGAAAGCAACTCCTGTTCTACCTACTCCTACCTAACCACCACCTGGAGGCTGGACTTTTCCAAGTATTTTTGCAGACAGACTCCCAGCACACAGGGACGTCACCGAAATGGCTTCGGTGGAGCTATCGTGCTCCAGCAGCCCCAGGGGCTCTGAGCCCCTGCGTTAAGGGTAAGATTTCATCAAGGGGGAATGACAATCTGCAAAAGGAGCCAAGACATGCCACAGACTGCTTCCAGGCTTCCCGTCCCACAGCGGGATGAGCAGCGCACAGCAGGGATGTGGGAGCAGAGTCAGGCAGGAGAAAGCGGAGGACCACTGCTGTTTCTCCCAGCCTCTGAATTACAAGACTGAGAAACTCACCTTTTCTTTCTTTTTTTTTTTTTCTTTCTTCCCTCTAAAATAATCACCCAAACCTAGAGACACTTTAGCAATAACTCATGTACTAAATTGCTTCCCTTTGCTGTTCACCTTCCTTCTAAAGTGTTAAACACATTGCACCCGAGGAATGTTCTTTTGTTACCATTTGAATTAGTTTGTACAGGGGTGTAAACATCCTTTCATCTTTTTCTGGAGGAAAGCATAAATGAAAGGAGCATTTAGAAAAATATAAACTTGTAGAACACAAACTGGTCTACATGAGGAAAACTGCAAAATATTCATTAAATAAAAGAACAAGGAGGATACAGCTTGTTGCAGAATTCAGTTAACAAGAAGTGCATCTGCTCAATAGAAGAACAATTATTTCCTTTTTTTGTGAAGACGCTTATGGTATTGTAATTAAGGACCTTTTAGAGGTAGGTGCACATTTTAATTGTTAGATAAATAAATGAAAGGCAACCATGCTGCAGTGTCATGATTGAAAGGCTGATGAAATTGGGGAGGAGGGGGTAATTACGTTATATTACTTCAGAGAAGGTGTAATATGAAAAATGAGATCTGCATCTGACAATGTCTGATTTTTCTGTGCAGCCACTTAGTCCTCTAAGGAATGAGGCTCAGCAGGAGCAGTGATGGGCAGAGGGGGGCAGAAGGATGGGCTGATATACAAAGTCCATTAGGCAAGCAATACCTTGCAATTTAGCTTCCTGTTTAGGCACGCTGGTGAAGCAGCTACACTCATCAGTCCTTTTCACAATCAACAAAGGCAGAAGTTGCGGGTTCCTGGCCAAGCAGGGGTTGTACTTCATCAGCTCAGTGGTACTTCACTCAGCTCCCATGAGTACACATGGAAGCTTCTTCCTCTAGTCACTGCAAACACACCGAACATTTTTCAAGAGTGACAAGAGCGCTCTTCAGGAGCAATGTCATCAGCAAAACAACCTTAGTAACAGAGAAATATTGTGACAACGTCACTTCATAAGACAGAAGGGGCCTAGATCTCCCTTCTGCCCGGGCTCGCAGAGTACTAGAAGGGGACTACACGCTTCTATAAATTATCATGTCTTCACTTAAGCCAAGGGAAGTAGGACACCCTCCAGCAGTTAAAGACCTGCCCCCCAACATTTAGCACTTGATAAGAGTAAGTAAAAACATTTAACTTCTAGTTCAAGTTTGCTGCGGTGCCATTTCCTGAAATAGGCAGCAACACAATAAAACTAGAGGGAATTTCACTCTAAATGCTGCATCTGTGATTTAGCTGCATGAGCAAAGCACCCATAAGTGGGAATAAGAGCAGATATCTTCTAAATTGCTCTACGCCATCCAACGGCAGGAAAACTGCTGGGGGTGCCGTCACTTGGAAACAAAGCGTATTGAAGGCTTCAAGCAAAACCTGTATTTCTTCCATTTCTTTCAAATATGTTGGTTTTGATGCCAACCTTGGCCAACTCCATCTCATTATAGCTGTTGGCCAACAACAACAAAATTTGAAAAACAAATGCAGTGCATCCTAGTCCTATTGAAACAGCTTTTCCCTCACCTTGAGCTCCTTAAAGAAAGTTCACTGAGAGGATAAACTATTTTCTGTAAAGCAAGAAAGGGAATTATGGTCTCCAACATCCTACATATGTGACTCACTTTTCTCCAAAATATATGAAGAGTCAATGGCAAGTCACAGCAAACCAAGATGACCACCACATCAAGGATGAGAACGGATGTGGAGCTGTTTTGCCTTTCCGCATGTTACACTCCATCTCCACACCATGTTATTTCTCATCTCAAGCCCAGAAAGATGAGGGTCTACAGCATTTGTTAGACAAGAAATCACCCCAGTAAGAAGTCCTTTTATAGCTCACACAATGGGCTATAAAATGATCATGAAAGATGGCACAGCTGATTGTCCCTTTTACAGATGAGCTCTTGTGATTAAAAACAAGCAGCAAGCTCACAAGATTTGCTCATCACTGAGTTGAGATTGTGATTTTCTCCACGGATGCTTTTCTCCACAGATGCACAGCACAGCTCTGCTTATCTCTAGGCTCTGTCAAAGGCCAAGTCTGCCCGTCCCTTGCATTTGTGTTCTTGTGTCTTATTCTCTTACTAGCTTCTTTTTGTGACTCTTTGGGTCCTAGCAGCTCTTTATTTGAGCTGGAGAAAGATACCTATTCAGTGACATTCTTGTGTAACTGCTCTGAATGAGTGGTTCTCAGTTCTTTTTTCTTTATGCATCATTTCATTTGCAGCGATGCTCATGTACTTGAATTGTGGATGTCTGAATGAGTGCATGGCATGAGCGATGCTCTTGGGTAGCTATCCAGGACAGGACTGCTACCTATATGGCCTCAAACCGTCTTTCCAGAGCTACTTACTCATTAAGAAAGATTGGAACTCTAATGTCCACTGAACACCAACTTTTATACTATTGGGTGCGCCAGTGACCCATGATCAAACCTTCCAGCTCAAGGGTCCCTGCCTGGAGGACTTGGTACACCTGGTAAATCCCAGGAGAGCTTTTGATACAGGGTTATTAAATGTTTCTACCAGCTCTGGCCTTTCTACCTGAATGACTAAATGCATCACCGATGCCAGATGGCTACGGCCCCAGCTACCTGGAGGGAGGGCAGAGGGAGCACGGGCAGGATAACAAGTGCTCTCAGACAGATGAATATGCACTGTTGATGCTGGCGGAAACTTCAGAAGGGCTTCAGCTGGGTGAAACACGAGGAGAACTCATCTCCAGTCTCCTCTGATTACTTCAAAACTGGAGATGGTCAGCTCCCCACCAGGAAACACATGGACAGGGATGGTGGATGCAGGGGACCTGGCACAAACCCAAATGACAGCTCATGGATCTAATCTTAGCCAGCCTCACATGGCAGATTAGCACTCAGCAGCAGCGCTTTTCCTAATGCAAGATGATGGTCCCAGAAGCTCCTATGATGTTTCTCCACTCTTGTACCCCGCAGGCTACATCTTCAGGTAAGATGAAAGATGCTTTACTTAGTTTAATTTTGCTCTGAGACAAGGCAAACCAAGAAAAGAAGCCAAGGCAAGCTCTCCTGTTCCCAGTAAAAGACAGAGCTAGACTGTCTTGAAGTATAGAAGTTACACGCGCTTTTTCCTTGCCTCAATAGAGTTTAATTTTCCATAAGAAAGTTGCTGGGAAACATTTCTGGGAAGATGTAGGGGATGAAGGATTTATAAAGTCACATTATTTCTGCTTCAGTTTCTAGATGCTGCCCCACCAGCCTCTTTTTTGCTCTCCTTTGTGCCCAGCTCTCCAGCTTTACTAGGAACTCCAGTGCCGAGTTAACACCTCCTATATGCAGCAGCATGGATAAGCATGAGTTTAACAAGATAGAGTATGAAAACAGGTACATTTACTACTGTTAGTCATGTTGCTGGCCTAAAGAGGGACAGAGGGAAGTGCTGTGCAGAGTGAGAATCACTAAAAATATTCTCTCCTGTGTTGCCATGCATTTCAGGAGTCCTTGTTGTGCAGCACAGTAACCAAATAACACAGCGAGTGAGTTACGGTGCTCAGCAAGCCAAGATGCCTTATGTGCAGTTAGCCAATTTCTGCCCATTTATCCCTGTACGACTGCTATATTTAACAAGGATAATTTATAAACATGCCCCTGTCCTTCAGGGACCCAGTGTGCCTTTGGTGCTCTTCAGTAGCTTCTTGGTCTGCGTTATTGAATCTTCTTCAATAGCTACAGATATTGCACAAAAGAATGGTGAAAGGCTCTACCTGGCAGGAGCTCGTGCTGACGTAGATCCATTGGCATTAATGGGAGTTCTTGTAGAAAGCATCCACATGGGCATTAGGTTCTACACACCTTTGGGGCTGAATCAAAGAAACAGCAGCAGAAGCTTAAACCCAGAATTAGTTTAAAATAAATTCATATAAAGAAAATAAAAATTAAAAGCTCTGCTAAAACATTGCATTTTCATAAAAAGAGGTGCAAGACTGGCCTTTTAAGCTACTTTGAGATGACAGGCTTTATGTCGAATCTTCCACTCTCAAGCCTTCCTCCCCACCCCCGCCATTTCTTGAAAAGATCATCCAGGCTCTTCCTACAACTTTTTTCTGTATTCCTTCCCTTGCCATCCAGCTCACAGTCAAGGATCTTGATCATTTCAGCTTCTTCATGCTCTGCTTTTGGTCATTAACCAGAATTAGCAGTGTCCTCTTCCAACTGTCAGCTTTCCCCACTCCCACCAATACCACAGAGCTGACAAGGGATGGGACTCCATCTGTCAGGTTCCTTCATTCAGGCAGCATGGCAACAAGTACAGCTGCAAAAAACTCTTCATGTGGAGAGAGGTTAGACTATCTGGAAACAGGGAGTCCAGAAATTGCATTCCTCTCTTCCCTTGTGCAGCTTTTCAATATATCAATTATGTTAGGCTATGGATGCTCGTTTGTGTTTTTTTTCCTATGCATCACACTTTTTTTTTTAATTGGTTAATTATTCCATTTTCATACTAAGCATATTCATTTCATAGACTAATTGTGTAATTAACCATATCACCGTCACACACTAACCACATCATTCTAAATACCATACTCAGACATTTCCTGGTCCATCTTCACTGTGCATTTGCCCCTACAAGATGCATCAGACCATAAACATCCTCTTTCCCACACTTTACACTGGTTATGCCTTTCCCCCCCAACCAACACTCCTCAGTCTCCGGCAGTTATTTACACATCTCGGCTCCTTTTCCAGAGGACGTATGCACCTCTCAAGGCAAGAGATCACCATCAGGTCATGGAGACCTAAATAGACACCATGACCTGCACAGCTGCACTACTTGATCATTTTAGCAGGTTTCAGTCTTGCCTAAAAGCATGTTATGGCCGACAGCCTGCACCCCCTGGGAAAGGGGAGCTGGTGCCAACACAGCTAGCTCTAGAGAGTCAGGGTAGACAAGCCACTCTGGTTTTCCCTTTGACGTAGCTGGTGCAGGTAAACCCCAGTGGCAGATAAAACGCTGACAGAAAGGAACCATGCCCTAAACATGATTTGACTGGTGATTAAGTTTGCTCTTCCCTGACTCACTTTTCTTGTCCTTAAATGCCTTCCTCTCTCCTCTCCAACAAAAAGCATTTCCAGGAGAACTGAGGTCCTAGAGTGTCTCCTTCTAGTTGGCTTCCAAGGCAGCTTGGAATTTCAACATGTACCTAAGGGCCAAAAGGAAAGGTCGCTAGTAAGAGACCTTTTCCTTGCTTTTTTTACAAAGAATTTCTGGCTTTTTAGTTTGTAAAGCCCTTATCATAACATTTGGGAACTGAAAAAATGGAAGGCAGAGAAGACATCAAAGTCTTCATGAGATTAGTCCTGAAGCCTCAGAACTGTACAATAAATAAAAAGAAATCATTTCTCCTTTCTTGAGTGTGCAGATTTAAGAGACTGAATAAACATTTCAGCTTTTAATAAAACATCTCTTTTCTAGCCTTATGGTAGCACAGAGAATTTGGAGTCATAAAAATATTCATAGCAGTCAGCTTCAAGGTTAGATCAGGTCATTCAGCGCCTTGTCCAACCATGTTTTGAAAACCTCCAAGAATGTGTATCCCTAAAGCCCCATGGTCAACCTGTTCTGGTGCTTCACGGCTCCAGGGGCTGAATAGCTTTACCCAAAACTACATAAAAGGCTCTGAAACACGCAGGTAACTAAAGAGAAATTGGAGAATAAATTGCTTTACAAAAACCTTATGATTAAAGGAGCTTCATCAAAATTAGGGCGTAAAGAGAGATGGCAAACCAGTTCAAGCTAGTTCAGTTTTCCTCTATTTATAGTCTGCCACAAATGGCTCCAAAGAGATAAATATTTGGTTACCTCACCAATTAATGTGCTTTAACAATTGGCTCTTCTACAGCGTTTCATTTTCTTTTTGGCCCATCTCATCATCACAGGTTTAAGTGGACACCTTGCCATGAATGCCTTTTGAATACTCTCAAACGTATCCTCACTTTTGAGGAAGCACAGAGAATGTTACAAGGGTCAAACTTTATTCTGAGAGGTCGTTATCTGTCTACCCATCATCGCAGGGCTTCTGCAGAGGGTCCAATCCAAAGACCAAGGGTATCTGCTGAAAGGTTTGACTGGCCGGAGAGATCTCTGGAAAAGCTGCAGTAGGTATATCGTCTTGCTGGCAACCATTCCATGCTGCAGTGCCACGCTGCACAGTCTTTTTTGATGGTCTTATTAATGGCTTTGTTCTTTCACTTCTCAAACTGGCAGTTCATTTTCCCTCCTACAGGTTCCTGCCATCGCACAAGAGAATATTTACAGCCATCTATATCCTGTGCCCATGCATTCTTCCAGACAACTGGTTCATGGGATATGTGCTCTCACTGAAAGCATAGGTAGAGAAAGCTAATTTGCATTGAGGAGGAGGCTATCAGGGTGCACAGTCTCCTTGTGGTTCCCTTAATTTGCTCCCAACCTCTCCAGTGTATTGAAAAGAGAGGTCCTGCATTACAAGAGTCCAAAAGCAATATCTAAAAAAGCACTCTGCAAGGTTTCTGGCTGCTTGTACTCAACAGCCGGCGCCGATAAGGTGCAGATGTAGCCAGGTATCAGGCTGTTGAGAAAGAGCTGTGAGGACCCTTGTTGGAGCCACCCACTTTGCTCAAGCCCTTGCCTTTAGTCCATGCCTGGGCTAACTACAGGTAAGCCTGCGCTTGTCTTCAAATCTTGCTGATCCTGGCTTGGTTTCCTGACTGGACCAGGGATCTGTCACTATGAACGTGTCTGTAAATGACTGGCTGACCCTAGTGACTGCTACTGGACCCGCTCTTCTTGGCCAGGTCCTGCGGGACTGCGGCAGCACGTTGCCCCACGCCTGCCTTCTTGTCACTCCTGGCTTGTATTCCCCTGTGGAGCAGCCCACTCCTGCTGCAGTTTGCAGCTGACTGTATTTGTTGGAAAGCACAAGGCAGAAAAGGGGAGAAACGTGGGAGAGGATCTCCCTCCTGTTATACAACAGAGGAGAGTTGTTTCTGGTTTTGCAGAGCTTGTTGCTAATATTTTACTTCCTGTGCTTTTCCCTTAGGCTCCTCTATTCAAACCAAAAATTTCAACCATTTTCTTGGAAAGGAGCCCATTGCTGGGTGAATCGTGCCTGTGGATTCACACTTAAGTCTGTCTGTCACTCTGGTGTTGTCCTTCCAGCTCAGTAATTGGGATGTGCTATTTCTAATTCAAGGCAGTCTTGGAAAACGCTTGTTCTGCTTGCAGCAGCGACAGGTCCTGGCATACAACACACTTCTCAGTTGTCAAGACACCTCAGCCCATATCCCAACCTCTCTGTTTCTGCAGATAGGAAGACTGAACTGATGCTTTGTGCAAATAGAACATTAATTTTGCTGACAGGGTAATAATAAGGCTACTAAATCAGTACTAGGATTTTTATGTTACATACACTATTTAAATTACATGTCATCTTTACCAAGACGTAAACTGGATAAATGACTAGTCAAATGTTTGCACATGTGACTTGCAATTGAGACTTTCTAGCCATGGAAGTGGCATTACTGAAAAAAAATATGCTGGACATAGTGATAAGTCCTCAAAATACAACAGTGGGGCAATAGGATAATTCATTCATGCTGAATAGGAACTGTCTCTTCTGAAACACATTAATGCTAGGATCAAAATATGGTCCCCTGAGCCACAGTTTAACCTACATCGAAAGATTAAAATTACGAAATATGCTCAGAGACCCTAATTTTTCACCTGGAAGTAGGTGCTTACAAAGCTCAGAGCAGCCAGGCACAAGATGTCAGCTCCATCGCTTCTCACCACCAAGGATTTACAACAACCAGTATCATTGCTCTATGTTCACCCTCTGTTCACTTGCTTGAGAGCAGAAGGCTCAAACCGGCTTGCCAAAAGCAGAAGCTGCACAATATATTCCAGAGAGAGCAATTATGGTATTAGGAGTTGCTCTCTAAGGTCTCAGAACTGTTCTGACCTGCGGCTGGCTTCTGCTTTACATCACAGTGTGTCTGATGAGAAGATCCTCCCCTGCACAAGCTTCAGCAGGGAGAGGTCCCACCACACAGTGCTGCTGCCTTTGGGCAGAAGACATTTCTATATGTGAGGGAAGGATTCATGACTGCCGGAGGAACCACAGTGAAAACCACAGCATCCTGCAAGAACAGCATCCTGCTCAGGGCAGACTAAGAGAACACATACGTAAGGACTTATCCCATATCTTTTGGTAAGGTCAGACTTGATTCTTTCATTTTGGTCAAGTTTAAACTGTGAGCAAGGCTCCCTTTCACCAGGGTGTCCTAGACATGATTTGGACACATCAAACCAGCTAGATTTTGGGGCTGTTCCTGCCCCATTCAAGAAAGCAGCAAGCTCACCTTGTTGCCCCCTCTGCTTTGCCAGTTGTCCCATGAGAGGAGCAATTTGTTTTCCATAAGAACAGGTCCTTGTGGAGGACAGAAAAGAAAAATTTCCATTCTTCCCTGTCTGCTGGACCAGCAGCTCAACTAAGTGACAAGGAGTTGTGGATGGGCTGACATTTATCTTAATTTCTGTGATGCTCTCATGAAAGATTTTGCCTTGATATTTCTTCTGGTGCGCTTGGAGGGCATTAGATGAAAGCTTCACGGGGGCAACACAAAGTCCTTTTCAATCGAGTGAGTTTTCTGTCTATTTAGCGGCTGAGCCAAGTATTCCAGGAGAAGACTCACTTGAAAGAAAGGGATGTTTCTTTCAAGCACCCCATCTTAAGCCACATCAAAGCGGCAAACGTAGTGAAAAGAGTGACCTGCCCCAGCGAGCACATGTTTGGTAACAAGGTCCTGAGTTCAAGCAGTTTTGGCAGGGCACAACCACAACCTGAGGCTGGCAGGTCCCTCTCACAACCCACACAATAACTGTGATTTCAAGATTCTTATGTGGATAACACCTATTGCTCAGTTTAAAACACTTGAAGCTGTCACAGAGACTGGAGGAAATAACTTTTGAGACTAGAAGTTACTTGAAAATGATTTGTTGGCTCTGCTGAAAGGAGAAAAGTTGAGTGCATGGCTGGACATGTTCTGTGAAGCAGGTCTCCACTGGAAATGCCCGAGAGCCTAGAAGACTCTACTCCAAACGCAGTGATGGAGTGTCAGGATTGGGACTAAGGTGGACAGAAGTGTTTGCCCAAGTACAGGTGAGGCAGGAGAGGGGGGTCTCCCCCCTTCGCCCTTCCCCTCCCAATCCTTGCAATTGGAAGTGGAAGCAGACTGCTGGCTCACTGCCTTTGGGACAGACCCATGATGTGAAGCCCCCTCTAGTTTTCTGCCTTGCCTCTGCCACTCCCCTGTGTGTGACCACGCGAAAGTCATTGTCCTTTCCTGTACCTTCAGATCCCCTCTCCCATCGTACACAGCACACAGACCGCTCGCTTGCTGAGCAAGGACTGTCTCAAATATACACCATGGGGACTTAGTCTTATGGCTGCACACGGGCAAATCAGCCCTATGGGATTCGTTTGATGGCCCCTCTCTTTGCCCAAATAAGAGGTTCTTACACAGCTGCCTCTTTTGAGGGAGGGGAAGCTGCGGAAGTGAGCAATACCATCAATTCATATGGACTCTGCATCTAAGACCTTGCTGGTTTGCTACCAGTTTAAACATTGTCTCTACATTAAGCTGCACATCTTTCATTCACCAGCCTTCCTGGGAAGTTTTCATGGCTTCTTGCTTCTAGGCTCGTGCTATTCCTGCTCCCATACAGAAAGATTTTGGAGTTCAGAGCAGGGTGAAGTCACACAACCTGTATTAAAATAACACCACAGCAACAAGCTCAGCTTCTTCAGCATCAAAGACAACCACTCTGTTCACTTCCAGGAGAAAGTCTTGCTTAGCTTTTCTGCCTGCATGATCCTGAGCCCCTGGTGTTAACCACCAGCGGTCTCCAACCACGGATTTCAGCTCCTTGCTACGTCTGGCCGTTCACACAGTGAAGCACAAGTGACTTTTCGTGACCACTTGACTGCTGTGCTCAAGTTCCTTGAAAAAGTATGTTGCACCAACTGGGACGCAAGCGTACTCCTTTGCATGAACATGTCACCCCAGAAGAGGTCTGCAGCGTGGTGGCCATGAATGGCACGCAGAGCCGAGGAGAGTATTGCGCTGGCTTGGCCGGGCAGCAGCACAGCAGGGACGGGCTGAGTCCGAGGGGAACACTTTCCTCCCAGCAAACCACAGGGAAGCTGAAACACATCAGCAACAAAACAACACACTAAAAAAGGAGCAAGGTCTATCTTGCTGTTCTGCAAAAACAATGCAGCCTCTGCACAAAACAGCCGTGGGTATCCACTGGGTTGGACAAAAGATATCCTTGCTTTCTTCTCTTTTTTTCTTTTTTTTTTTTTTTTTTGTTTTTCCCCCTCTTCCATGCATCTGTTTCACTTTAACAGACTCGGCACAGATTGTGCCTTTCAAAGCACCCAGCCCAGCCCAGCTCACTTGTTTGTGAGGCATTTCTCAGCCCTCCCTCCACTGCCAGCTGCTCCACGTACACAGACTCACACATTCCCCAGAACCGCGGAATGAATCGGGCTGTTACTTACGTGAGCCTCATGTTACAAGCATTTGCAATGGGACTACCGTCACCGCAGCTGTTGCTGGCTTAAAATAAGCAGGGTTGCTAAGTCTGATGGTTCTGCATCTTGCTGTGACAGTGGTGCATCAAACAAAAAGGTCCCAACACGGTTTTGATTCTGCTCTCAGCGAAAGGCTGCAGAAGAGCTAAACTTAGACATCATTTAATCACAGCTTTATAGACCTCTTAAAGCACCATGAAAGAAATACTTTCCATAGTCAAGGTAGTGCATTTTATTATGCTCATCCAACAGCATAACCTCAGCTTAACTCCAGGTTAATGGAACTTATGGTAGCACTGAAAGAATAAAAATTGCCGATGAGCAAAAAGAATCCTAAATCGATGTTATTCAGAAGCCAGTGAAAGTTGTACAACTTTAGATTTGACCTCAGGAAAAGAGTTGCAAAAGCAAAAGCCATCTGAACTATAAGCTTCTCTGGAGAGCCTAAAATTATACTGAGTGCAATGGGTGTTCTTGGGCATAGACTTGTCTCTCACTCTCTAATAAAGAGCTCACGATGAAAAGCGCATTTCCTCTCTTCTGCATCACAGTGGCAGAAAGCCATTCCCCACCAAGGATGGAGCAGATTTCTAGTGCACAGCTTAAATAAAATAAATACTGCACTCCTCCTCCATTAAAATATACCAGAAAGACTTTTCTTGAGAAATGCTCTCAGGGACCCTCTAAATGAGTGAAGTTCACGGGAGCCATGAATTGCTGCAGCAGTACACTAGGGGTTTGAAGAAACCTGCTTATTCTTGGCTAGGCCATGTGGTGACCCGATGACTTTTGTAGTTAAAGGCATAAAACCACATGGCTTCATAACCTTTGTGTGTGTCTCTCACCGTTGCAAAGCATGTACATACTCAAGCAGGACACCTGGAGCCCTACACCAGAATGCCCAGAGCTACTGAATTTCCAGAAGTAAAATAGAGGCACACAGCACAGGGAAAGCAGTCCTTACCTTCATGCTGAGTCCTGCTTTTATACTGAGACAGAGAAGTGTCCTCATGATGTCCTTCCTAACCATTCCTGCCCACAGCCTTTAACTCCCCGTGCTTCTCCATCCTGGTTCCTCCCTAATCCTCTCTCTGAGATTCAAGACTCCAGAGCCCTCAGCTTGCCCCTCCTCCAGTCCCACATAATCCTCTCCTCGGCCACTAAAGAACCCAAAATCTACCACCCAAACTAGCCAAACCACCTCAGATCCATCCCAGAGCTACTTCTGTCCTCCCGCTCTATCCCATATAACACCGCTGTTTCCAACATCTGGACCTAAATCCATGTGTAACCAAACAAATGAAATGCCAGCCAGCCTGAAACACCACCATCAGCTCAGCTTCACAGCTGCATCCTCCTCTTAGGAGCAGAATGGCCACGGTCTCATTTATGTCAGGCTATAAGGACAGTTTGTATAAGAAGGTGACTTGAATTCTAACGTACTTGGCTTGCAACTACCGTCCCCAGCCCTGTGGCTTGCTGGGAATGAGTACCACTTGGCTTGTCCCTACCATGACATTTACTGAGCACTGCAGGAATG
>NW_010559602.1:0-11188 GCF_000687285.1 Phaethon lepturus | reverse complement strand
TGCAGAAGATGGAAAGGAGGCGAGACAAGAGTTTCTGCCCCAGTTCCTAGGTATTGGTGCAAACACGTTCCCGGCTTTGTCTTTACCTGATGGCGAGCACCGTGGAGCAGAACAGGAACGCAGCTCTGACCCAAAGGATGCTGTGCTAAGCTCTGTCATGCTGTTTATGTAAGAAATCGCTCTGTACAGACCAGGGGATGCCTGCAGGAATCCTTTCTTTAAGTTATACTAATGTCTTTGTTCTTCCCCTATCAGCGCAACCCCCTCACAACCAGACTAACCAGGACCCTCTTTGCGTGTTGTTGGTTGGTGGTTGTTGGGTTTTTTTTGTAGTGGGTAAATATGAACCATCCAAGCTCTTCCGTTCGGGCGCACGATCTGCTCGGTAATTAGCAAACGGTGCTTGGCAGGGCAGGGCACGGGGCTGTCGCAGCCACCTGGCCTCCTGGCAGGCAGAGATCTTCCACCGCCGGGCTGCGCTCCGGGGCCCCGACGAGAGCACGGGCCAGGCGCCGCGCCACCGAAATCAACGGGAACCGAGCTCTCCCGACACGCAGCGCGGATCAAGGGAACGTGGAGAGGGCCCTGTTAGCACGTCTATTTCCACGAAATATACATAAAACGGGTAAAGGGAAATGCGTTGAAAAAGTTGCATGAACATGATCGTTCCTATAGGTTGGTAGCATCTGTGAGCAGAAGCCAAATCATAGCCATAAAGAAGTGCCTGACCCCTTCCTCCTGTTGTTTTTAATTTTGCCCGAATTGTTTTTCCAGACAGTGGGAATCCGCTTCACTTTTTCCCATACATGAGCAGCATCAAATTTGGAAGCGTGATGCATGCCACCCAGCTGAGCTCCTGTATCTGTGGGGTGGTCATGGGTTATGTTCACCTTCAAATTACAGAATGCCAACCAAAATCAGGGCTCTGCTGTGCTAGCAGTAGGAGACGAACCCTGTCATGCAGAGTTTACAACCAATGTAAGAGAGTGCATTTGCCATTTTATAGACTAGAAATGGAGACCTAAAAAGCCTATTTAAAGCATATTTAAGTTCCAGGAAAGACTCTCTCTGACTTCTCCAGGTTTTGGATCATGCTCAGGGATATTAAGTAAGTTGCCAAAATTCACACAGTGAGTTTGTAGAAAAGCCAGAAACCAAAAGCTAGGTTTGCCGATCTCCAGCATTCGAGCTCAAGCCAGCCCGCTGCTGGAGGTGCTGGAATGACAACAACAATCTGCTCAAGTGTGAAATTCTAGCTTCCAACTTGGCAATGCTTTTATTTTCCTGACCTATTCCGTTGCTCAGATCCAGGATTTTCCTTGAGCAGAAAAGAATTACAGAGAAGATTCAGAATCATCACTGGACAGGCACTAACATGTCCACGGTAATTCATTAGCCACAGAGAAGAGGGAAAGAAATTTATTTTCAGGAATTGAGACACGCATCTGGGGCACCAGGGTGCTTATGGTGAACCAAGGATGCAGCTTAATGCAGCTCAGGTTGTGATGGTTTTGCCTTCCTGAAGGCTGCATCCCAAAGATGTTTGCTCTTCTGCTTGACAACCACGAGGTTATCTAGTCTTAAGTGGTCAGCAGCCACTCTGCCTGCTCTGGTGACCCACGTCCTCACCCACTGTGTGAGAGAATAAGGTGATGGACATTGCCAGGCAATATATTAATTTCATCACACCAGTTAAGTCCTGAGATGTTCCTCCTGTTTCAACCACAGGTGAGTTTGGCACTGTTTTGTTTGTTTGTTAAGCTTCACATTCTAGCTAAGGGGTTTTCCCTAAAGAAAAATAGTTACTGCTGTGGACAATGGAATCACTTCATATATCAACAAAATGCAGCCTTCTCTGCAGGGAAACACAGCAGCAATTTAAGAGCAGTGGCCAGGAATGAAGACAACTGCGCTCAGTGAAAACTGCAAAGGATGCTATATGCACACACAGAGGTTTGATTTTCCCAAGGTGCTAGAGGCAGTTGTTAGAAAAGCATCATTAAAGTTTTTTAACTAAATGTCCTTTAGTTTTACATCTGATAAAAGCATCTTCTGGAGAGAAGGCGAGGCGGTGAATCTATTTGAAGCAGCAAATTTGAAAATAGAGTATTCTGAGGGGTTTTATTTAAAGATCTTATTGCCACTGTTCTAGGCTCTGAAGATCTATTTTTATGTCTTTGTTTTCATTTGAAAGAGAACACATTATTCCAACTGCCCTATGACTAGCAAAGATGATTATGAAAAAGAAAAGAATTGTGCATTTCCTTCTCTTCATAACCAAGGAATTTGCATGTTATAATAATGGGTATAAATTTAACAGATTTTAACAAAGCAGAACACATCTGCTGAATGTGGCGGTATCTCCCCCACACCACTTTGCCTTGCATGGAGTATGCAAGAGATCAACAGGAGCACTTGAGAAAGGGCATGTATGTTGAGATTGAAACAAGCCGGTGTTGCAGAATCCCAGCCCTGCTTCATCACTGCAAGTCTTTCAGAAGAGAGCTGGTTTGAAAAAAATCAAATGATTTTATAAAGATGTGGGCCACACTAGATTTCAATCACTGCTCAGAGTCCTTCCATGCAAAGCTCTAGGGATGTTAATGTTTTAATTTGAATGTGGCTGCCCGGTGGAGAGTCTAAAAGTGACTCTTAAATATAGACACAGATTTAAAATGAGTCATTTGTATGGTGTGTACCATGTATGTATTATTTCTACAGAGTCCAGTGCTATATTGCAAGTTTTGTTTTAACATTTCACAGTTTCGGCTCTGTGGCCAACAGGAATTTAGTGTATGTACTGAGCAGCAAATATTACTAAGCAGTACAATGCTCCTACGCAAAACAGCGTCTTAACCTCATCAGGACCTGCCTGCTGTCCACCAAGCCCCGCAGAACCGCTAGCACAGGCTTGGCAGAGATTCAGAGAGCAGTAATGGGAATGGTTTTTTTTCTACTCCTACAGAGAGAGAACAAAACCATGAATTTACCTTAGAAAGGGAATAAGCAGCAGGTTACTCAGAGTCCTGAGAGAGATAGGAAATGGAGACCAAATACTTGTCTTTGCTGTTTCCTAACACAGGAACGAGTTAAAAATCAGTGACACACTAAGTGTCAAACTCAGGAGGAGACTGTCCTCTCTCAAATGATAGCAACTCTGTGGGAGTCTCAAACTCAGGATGTCCAAGGCTTTGAACTTAGGAAACAGGAAGAGACTTGATATTTTAATGAAGGATGAATATTCAATACTAAAGAGATTTTTTTTTTAAGGAATATTAAATCTTGTTTACGATGTAAATCAACCTCAACTATTAAAATGGAGGGTTGAGAACTTCATGCAGTTGGTTTAGGCTCTCACACATACAGTGAGGGAGCCTTAGACTTTCCTCTTTTGCATCAGAAAAAGGAGATGAAACTGAAGCCTCAGGAGTTACCAGATTGGGCCAAATCCATTTCTGGCAAAACCAGGCAAGAGCTAGATGAGGTGATAAGAGGTGAAACTGCTGAGCAGAATCAGGATTGAATCAGGGTGCAGCACCATGATTATGCAGCTGTTTGGTGTCAGCACACGCACCAGCACACAGCCTATTTTTGTAGATTTCTTTCATGGGGAGTACGTCAGTCTAAAAAAGCAGCTCAGTGAAGAAAATGGGATAGCCAGTAAGGTATAAGTCAGTGTCAGCTTGCCACCAATAGATCTGAGCAATGCAAAAAAGAAATAAATTTCTCACCAAATATGCTGTTTTAGAATAATCAAACCTACATGGACTTTCACTGTTATGTTTCAACTTTTTCTAGATTAAACATTTTGATTTTTCTAAAGTGGTTCAAACAACGTTCTTACATTTGACAGGTGGTATCTGAAAAAAAGTACTGTATCTGCTGCAGTTTGAAACGTATGTTGTCCCTAAGGCAAGCGAAGAATAGATTCTGTTTGTCTCCATCTAAAGCGCTCAGGTTTTGGGCCACAGAGTTCAAATGCCAGCATCTCCACACAACTACAGTTAAGAGAGTGGATAGGGAGGATTTTCAGAGGAGCTTAACACTTGCCTTACCCTTCCCTAATACTCCCTTGGGCAGTTGACCATCACTGAGAGCACAGCGGGACAAAGAAGACTTTTTAGCCACTCAGACTATCTAAAAAGTGTTCTGACAAAACCAGTCTCCATGCACACACATTTTTATTCCATGATGTTAATGTGCCTCAATTGCCCTAGCACTCTAAAAACCTTCAGAAACAGGCTGTTCCCTTCATATGGCTGGGTAGTTTTTATTCCAAAACCGAGCAACAGCAGCACTGTAAAAAATTGAATTCGTGAGTCTACCTCACATTTCTCTACAGCCTTGCTTATGTCTCAAACAGGAACTCCGCAACTCGGGAATATCGTGTCCTCCAAAAGCATCCCCAGCCAACTTCCCAAACCAGCTCACACTACTCAACATGACTGAGCACAGCAGAATAATGGTGCTTAACACTTTGGGCTCTCCCATTTTCTCCTTGCACAACAGGCAGAATTCCATGTGTTTTAATGCAGCAGAGGAAAGCCAAAGCACTGTGAGAACAGGTCTTGCTGTAGGTCACAGAAAGGTACATGACAAGGCAGAGACAGAGGTTGTTCGGCACAACCGCTGTGTACGCACAGGTCTGAAAGCATGGTCCTGGGGAGGGTAGAATACATCCCTCCCAAGCACAGCCATCCTTGTGCCTTCTGAAACCCACCTTTGCAGCTAAGTCCTGACGCTTTCCAGAGCAGAGATTGACAGGAAACATCATGTCTCACCGACGACTTCTGCAAACAGCTGGAACTCTTTCGCTTCACTTTCAGCCAGGCTACTTTCAAATTGGCAAACTTTGAAAAAAGGCTGATGAAGCACAACTTCAATAATTCATATCTTCCAGTTCTGCAGGTTGGGTCAGGGCTTCAAAATGAATCTGCTATTGGTCCTCTTCCACTCCTCTCCTGCTATTTCACACCTGGATAATCAACAGAAACTAGAGCTTAATGCAGAAACGGAATGATGATGGTGAAAGAAATCAATCTATATGAAATCCAGGAAGGAAAGTGTATTCCCAGAGATGATAAGAACAAGGAGTCTTCTCAGGGAAAAGATAAAACAGGGACTGATTTAATAAGGTGTATAAATCAGAAGCAGAGCAATAAGGAGCGAGAGCAGAACCTGACAGCAGAAGGTAGCAGAGGCACCTCTGCGGGCTCAGAGGCCACCTTCGCTCCTGGAGCAGGACAGCAGTATTGGACACTCTCAGGGCAGGCACCTGTGAGCCCCACTACACTCTTGCCATGCTGCTTCAGCCACCACCTGAGCGCAGCCCAGGAGAGCAAGCTCTCCAGCATGACTCTCTACATGCTGAGATGGGTTTCAGTGTGAAACACAGAATTAAACAAATGCTTCTCCCATCCATGCAGCACTCGGCTCCAGCTTTTCTCCAGGCGTTTTCTCTTTTCCTTTAGTTCCTCTCATCCTTCTGCTGGGATTGTTGCAGCGTGAGGACATGTGTTCTCTCTTGTGCAGATACCCCCAGCAGCTTCACACAGAGGGGTGGGGATTTCTTCAATCCTAGAATCTTTGGGCTGGAAGGGACCTTTGGAGGCCATCTAGTCCAACCCCCCTGCCATGAGCAGGGACACCTTCAAATGGATCAGGTTGCTCAGAGCCCCGTCCAGCCTGACCTGGGATGTTTCCAGGGATGGGGCATCCACCACCTCTCTGGGCAAGCTGGGCCAGTGCTTCACCAGCCTCATTGTCAAAAGTGTCTTCCTTATATTTAGTCTGAATCTACCCTCTTTCAGTTTAAAACCATCACCCCTTGTCCTACCGCTGCAGGCCCTGCCAAAAGGTCTGTCCCCAGCTTTCTCAGAAGCCCCCTTTCAGTCCTGGCAGCTGCAATAAGGTCTCCCCGGAGCCTTCTCTGCTCCAGCTTGAACCCCCCCAGCTCTCCCAGCCTGTCCTCACAGCAGAGCTGTGCCACCCCTCTGATGGACATCCCTTCTGCTAAAGTGACTGAAAGAACACAATTAAATTTATTTATCCATAGTCAGAGTTTGTTTTCATGTCCCCTCTGAGTGCTCTCGTGTAGCTCAGACTCACCATGAGAGAACAGTATTGCAGATCCTTTAATTCAGCTTCTCAAGTAAGGGAAACCAAAGACTTTTTGGTATGTAGAATAAAGACAGGTTATAGAGGAGAAAATGAAATAATGAGAATGCCCCAGAGCAGAGGAAGGAGGTTTGAGATTTCAGGAGTCAGAGAAGAATAGACATGACAGCAAAGTCAGTTGACTCTCTCAAGGTAGCTACTATGACTTTGGAGACACAGATACCTAATTTAATACTACAACTGTAGCGGTCATCCTGGCTCCAAACAAAGGTAACAGATGGCAAGAATTCAGGAACAATAAAAGACCTAGAAAATGCTATGAGGGTAAATGAACAGGATCATTCGTCAAAGAGAGACACAAATAATTTCATTGTAATATTTTTATTTAAAGCAAGGAATGGGTGGGTGCCAGTATATTAGAAAAATGAAGGAGTTCTGCTGATTAATATCCATAAAAGAAAACAGTCCAGGAAGTCAAAAGTGGGAATGCTAAAGGATGCAAAAGGAACCCAGAGACTGTCTCCATATCTTTTCCCAAGTGAGTATGAGCATAGTCAACACCCACCACAATGGGAAAAAACCTTAAGGTTTGAAAGCAGTCTTGAGATTTACATTAGTAAAGGTATTAGTACATTAGTTACATTAGTAGAGGTATCAATTACAACAACAGTATTGTGGAAGGGTATTCAACTTTGTTCATCAGACCTGAAACTAATTGTTAATCATTAAAGATAGGGAAGATATAATGCGTGGGCAAGTTCTTCCATAACTCCTTCCATTAAGTTCTTATACTTTGCTCTGAAGCAGCTACTTTCAGTTTTAAATCACAATATAAATCTAAGCAAGAAGGGTCTGATGCTGCCTGGCAATTCTTATGTTCCTTCATTGGTTATATTCATTTGTGAGTCACCATTTAAAATTGCTTCCTTATCCCAGGATAGATCCTTTAGATATGACCGTTAAACAAATTATTCATGACCGGCACTCTGTGAGAAAGAGTCAGAGTTTTGCTTTGTTCAGTTTTGCTCAGTTACATTATACTCTGTGCACTTCCATTAATAAACAGCTGATTTCAGTATTGCCAACTAGTTTGTTTTTAAGAAAAGGGAAGTCTAAAATGGGACTTACAGAGGGCTTTCTACTCTCTTTGGTTTTTTTGTTGGTTTTTTTTGGTTGTTTTTTTTTTTAAGATTTGTCATTCTGTGGTGGTCTTGCAAATCATTTAGAAGAGGGCTGGCTTGAAAACCCTGGACAGATGTCAGGCATGGCAGAGGAGAGAGGTGACTGATCTGCTCTGCAGAGCCTCCATGAGCACTGTTTATTCGCTGCACACACCCAAGCTAGTTCTGTACTCCATCACCATGGCAGCTTATTGACATCCAGGCATCTTCACAGACACCCTCATAGCATCTTCCCGTGACTGCAAATGAGGGGAATGGATGTGCCAGAAGACATCCTGAGTAGGGGACAGTGCATAAAGGAGCCAATGTAAAGTGGGAATACATCCAAGGGAGTAGTCAGAATTGTCTCAGCACCTACAGCGGACCTCAACAAACACAACTGCTGAAAGATGACAAGTCCTGGATATGTTACAAGTTCCCTAGGTTGCAAAGAAATCACAGTATTATTTTTCTGTTGCATACATCACACTCAGATCAGGCATAACTTCTCCAGAGACCAGTGCCAAGACTAGTCATGAAGTGACATCTGTCCCACCACACACATGAGCACATCACCCGTGGACAGCAAGAGAGAGAGATGGTGGCTGGGGAAGGATTCAAACACAGCAGTTCCTGACCTTTCCTCTGAACATCTGCTATCAAGAGATGAAGGAGAAAGTGCTGAGCAGAGCCATGGAAAAAGAATCAAGAAAGATCTGTCTGCAGGTTTGCTGCTTTTGAATGGTCAGAGATAGTCACAGAAATTTCCACTCCTAAAAGCACAAAAACTACAGTCTAGAGAAATGTTTTTTTTCTGGTGACATAACAGAAGCCATTTCAGTTGCAGAACTTGATGGGAAAAAGCCAAATACAGTTGCCCAAGTTTTCAAGTCAAGACTCCCTGTTTTCTCTACCAGATCCCTGCTTTATCTTGTCCGTTGCCACGAAAGCCCAGAATTATGAACGCTAAAGCAACAGGAACACCTCAATATGCTGCTCCCCCCAGTCCAACACCTATCCTGTGTAGCTGGATACTGCACAGACAATTCAGGAGCTCCTTCAAGAGCTCCCATCGGATCACGTAGACCTCTGCTTGGCCTGCTGGGTTGCGCGAGAGGGGAGCATAGTTGCAAAGAGGGTTAACGGTACATCCAAATAAAAGCTAAAGAGCAGCAGGCCCAAAGTTTGGAAGTCAACACCATACCTGCCTCTCCCTGCTCTCCACAGAGGTAACACACCCAAATAACCTGGCCTGCAAGGTCAGCAACCCCCAGTTAGTAAAACTGCTAGACAGGTTGTGCAATGGTATTGTTCACCTTCTCTTAACCATGGCTATTTTTAGTAGGGCATTGTTTGGAGATCAGGCTCTGGGATTATCCATTTCCTAGTCAACTGGGAAAATTGGGCGGTGTCTACTGTTCGCTGAATTTCTAAACAAACACTCTTAGGGGAATGGAAGGACAGGAGTGAAGCAAAAGGAATCGGCCCTCCAGGTCTCACTGATATCACGGAGCTTGCTGTGGCCATGACATTTTGACCTACTACCCTCCGGCCACCTTTGCATGAGTTTTGCATGGCCACTGACATCATGTTGCATATATGCTGGTATTGCACTATTGAGAAAAGATTAAGAAAGCAGCAGGGACTGTCTGCATGTTAGCAGAAAGACATCGGTTACAGCCTCTGACCCAAAACCCACTGCTGATTTAGCTCAGACTCGTTTCCCCAGTACAACTCTCCAGCTGGAGGAAAACGGCAGACTTGTAGATATTCTGCACTGGATCCTGGAAGAGGATCCAATCAGCTCTGTACATAAATGATTGACTCATTTTTTTATACCACGTACAAAATAAGGGGCACGAAGGGCTGGAGCCCTCCTGGCTCTGTTGCGGTTGCTGAGCTCTGTCCCACGTACAGCACCTGCGGCTCTGCACGCACTGCGAGTCACACCAGCTGGTCAGAAATGCTTCTTGCTCGAGCGAGTCCAAACCTCAGCATCTGCTGCGCTGGACCGCAGAGGAGATCAAGCACAGGACCCTGCGAATGTTTGCAGGGGATGGCACGGAGACAAATCCCCCACACCACGGCTGGACCACAGTCAGCTCGGAGCAGAGTCGAGCTGGGCACAGCTCGAGCACCGCTGCGGCCAGCACACGCTTCTCTGTTGTTCGTACTACTTCAGCAACTGCAAAGACCACCTCCACTGGCAGCACCCTTTGGTGATCCGTAACAGCTTCGCCTCAGTTTCCCGTCTGAATGCCACCAGTAATTATTCTGCCTGTTATTTTATTTATACCTTAATGGCACTCCAGCTGTCTCTCCTATTTGAGGAGGACATGGTGGTGATGTCTTTTGGCCGAATGCCCCCATAAACCACCATCCACCACCTCCCTGGCACAGAAGGACAATCTTCCCATCCATCCCTTACTACTTCCTCCCTCAAACACATCTTCTCATCTCCAAGTCCTTCCCATTCCCTCTGAATTTCTCATGAAGGACAGCCAAAGAGCTACCCCCATCTCAGCAAGCCACTCCTGCATCCTGGGGCTCCTGCCTCCTCCCATGCAGCTGTACCAGGGCCAGAATTTGGGGGTTGCCCAACTGCCCCCTGAGCAGCAGAGAAGCATACAGGGGCTCCTGTGTTTCCAGGGAATTGCTTCTGCTGCTTTCACCCCCCTGAATTCAGTTTTGCAGCTTGTTACTGTAGTTAATGAGGTACATTTGGCGCAGTCTTTCTGAATCTTTGTGGGGGAAAGAGAGAAGAAAAAGGCCCAAATCTCAACTATGGTTTTCTGATTCTGATTCAACACTGAAACCAGAGCAGAGGCGTGGATGCAAAACTGAAGCCATACTGAGGATCAGCTCTCCATCTTACTCTGCTATTTATTCCTCTCTAAAAAGACTCAGCTCTGAAGTTTGACACCCTGAGTTCCTTTTGCTCGGCAAACACAAGCACTGAATCCCACTGACGCCTCGTCTCACTATTATTTCTACATTAGTTGACATGACAATTAGAAGAACACAAACATTTTCAGACTCAGCCGATGGCAGGAGATGCGAAGGGAGAAAACCTCCCTGAATCTTTCTGAGGCAGAGTCTGCTCCTCAGACACCGCAAGTCTTGATCCCTTGTCTTTTATGCTTAAAATTTCCAGGGTCAGTGACACGCTGAATGTGAGGTCAGCTGCCATGCGTGCCAAGTCCCTGCTCCTCACCTCCAGGCATCTCCCACCCTTATCCTGGCAGAAAATATTTAAGACAAGCTTTCAAACAGCTTGTTTGAATAAAACTCAGTGATCTTCCCTGCTTTCATCACTGCTCACTTTGTTCCTTGCTGTGTGGCGTAGACAGCAGGCAGAAGGGTGAGCTGGGCGCCGTGATGCTCACAGACCCAGAGGCGTGCTCTGAGCGCAGCACAGCAGTCTGTTGCCACACAGGCTAACTGAGGATATACATGAGCGCCCAGCCGAGGGAGAAGATCCCACATAGCATCTGCCTACCCTCAGCGTCCAGAAATCATAAGACAAGTTAGAAAAAAAACCCACAAACAAACAACAAAACAAACCAAAAACTCCACTTGGAGGGAAGAAGGGAAGAGAAGATGAAGAGAAAAAGCTGGAATTCATACTAAATTGTATTACCAAAGGCTGGGCCTTTAAAAAAGAGAAAGTTCTGCAAGAGCAAGATGAACAGAGACAATGACACTCCTACAAAGGCTATATTTCACATATATTCTTTGGAACATGTCATACGGACCCAGGCACATTTTGGCATCCAGCACTCCTGCAGCATGGCTGCAGTAAACTGCATTGCTGGACGATGATTGCCAGCTATAGTGTCAATTAATAGCTTTCCCTTTCGCCGAAGTCACTCCAGAAATGTAAGCCAACCATTCTTGCTCCAGCGCAGGAG
>NW_010559601.1:0-33035 GCF_000687285.1 Phaethon lepturus | reverse complement strand
CATCCAGCCAGTTCTCTACCCAGTGGAGAGTGCACCTATCTAAGCCATGAGCTGCCAGTTTCTCCAGGAGAACGCTGTGGGAGAAACTTTCCATTGCTTCTGAAAATGTTTCTGTGCATTTGTGCTGGAACATGTTCTTTTTGGACTTGGAAGAAATACACCTTTTTTGGGGTCTATTTACATTATATTTGAAGGTGTATGCAGACTACCTAATGCAAAGCCATCACAATTGTGACACTCTTTATGGTTGCAAAGTTATGTTGACCTGTAGCCTGTGAAGGTCTGTTGCTGTGGACATATCATCAATTCCTAATCCTGAATGTACCAGCATGCAAGGGAAACAGTCAGTATGCACGACAAATGGCTAAAATACAGAACTGCATTTTGTTGCATCTTTTTTAAAAAAAAAAAAAGTCACATACATCCTGTACGACCTCCTAGCAGCAGTTAGCTGTAAAGTTAGATCTTCTGACTTCCAGTGCAGACTTTTGTTAACTGAAAGTGAAGAAATGTGGATAGATCAGCCAAAGAAGAGAGAAGCATCCCGTGTCTTTCTACAACTACTAGAAACATGTGTAGTTGGTTGAGATTCTTACTATCTTTCATTTAAGAACTTGATTACTGTTAGTGGTAGGTAATGAAACTAAGGCAAAAGAGCTGATGTGTTCAGTTTGAAAGGGATCGTGACTGCCTTAGCAAGTTTATAGTTCGATGCATAAAAAATTAAGATATTTCTCCATTTCTAATATAATTGATCAGGTACAATCTGGCTATTCAATTAATTTGCAATATATTTCGTCAGACTTAAGGCCTTGCATTGTGCAAAGAGCTTAGAGTATACCAAAATATAAATAACACTGAACGAAAAAGGTTAAGCTTAGTTTTCATCCACTTCTGTCATCTTGTCAAGTATTTTATTCTCTAAGATAAAAGATGTAACAAAATTTATTTTTAACTTCTAACAAGGTGGTACCAAACAAAGGGGCCAGTTCTGCCCAAGTCTAGTAAATTCTGTCCTCATGTTGGATTGTTTAGAGAGTATGTATAAAACCCAAAGATCAAACCAAAGATCTTAGTTGTATGTGGATTACCTTCTGAGGTATGGAATTTCAACACACACACAAAAAACTTGGAAATATTTTTTCATCTTCTTGCTTTGATTTTTAACATTGAGAGCAAATATTGTTAGGAAATTTCACAATCATTAAATACTTTAATTTAAATTGTTTAAAAAACAAATTAAAAAAACCCCCTGTAATGTTGGTCAAAATGTTGCAAAAATTAATTGCATCACTTTTCCATATATTTTGTGATTTGTTTATTTGTTTGTTATAGCCATTTTAAAACATACTTGCTTCTGATAGTTTGTCATAGACTATCTTTTGCAATTGCTTAGTAAAGAAAAACATGGATAGTTGAATAAGCTAAAACACACAATAAAGCCTTGCAACTGAAAAAAAGGAGATAAAATTGGATGAAAAAAAAGAAAGCCCTCCACACAGCTATATAAGCTGATAAAAATGAAGTTAGATCCTTTGGGACTACTTGGAGAGCTACCAAGAGGCTTCAGAGAAACATTGATTTTGGTTTGGCCTCTGACGGAAATACCCAGAAGTGGTGTCTGTTGAGTTGTGTGATGAGTTAACAGAAGTAGTTTCTGTGTCCAGATGTGTTATGGCATAATTTTTTGCAGTAGTACCAATCAGCAATGTCGTTCCTTATATTATAGACTGTTCTTGGTTTGAAAACTTGCTCTATAATTCTGAGCCTGCCTGAAATCTGAGGGGTCAGGATTTTGCTGTGAGAATAACCTTAACGATAGCTAAAGAAAAAAGGAAACTGAAGATTTTGGGGGAGTTGGGGTGTAAAAATCTCAAACTCCTGAAATGAAAAGGAAAAAAACTTTTTCAGTAGAGTGGGATTTTATTCCTGAACTGTAAAACAAACCAAAGAATAAAATAGGAAGTTTAATATATAGTAATATTGGGTTGGGAAAGGAGATGACGCTAAGTCAGGAAGCAGCATATCCACTGATTGATATGTACTACATATCCTTAAGCTTTTCTTTTTCGGGGCACACAACACACCGTGTCTTCTTTTGTTAAAAAAAACAACTCTTCTTTTAAAAGATACTATGCAGTCCCCTGCAAGATGAAATCAGGAATTATTTCTGGAAAAAAACATGGAAAAAATAGTTGGGTAAGTCAAATAAAGTGCATACAAAAGATTCATTGCCTGTGAAAATTGTTTACTATTGTTAGCAGTATTATAAGTCATCTGGAATGGTTATACCTGTACAGTGTTTTATTTCTGGTTTTTTATTCTTTTCTTCCCCATCCCTCTTGCTCTCCCTGTGACAGATTATCACACTGGTGGCTTACTGGGACTTGTTTACTTTGCTTTACTTTTAAATTTTGCTTCATTATCATCTAGCCTTCTTAAAAAAATCAGAGTCCAAAGAGGATGTGCGTGATTAAGTGTAAGTTTATAAAGCAGATAATTAATATGCACAATCACTATACATAACCAGATTTAATATTCAATATAGCATATTCTTACAAGCCTTATATGTATAGCAAATGGTATCACTTGGTCTGTTCTCTGGTTGAACCATACCATGTATACCAATGTTTCTTATAAATCAGGATGCACTATGACTAAATTACTTGACTCATTCTAAATCCAATAACTAAAACACTCTGATACTGACAAAACTGGTACTTGATTCTTGCCGAAGTTTTAAATCAGGTTCCACAAGCGTGAGAAAGAGTTTGCTACAACTATGCAAGAGATTAATATTGGGATTCAGTTTCATAAATTAAATTTTGTATTTGGATAAAAATACAGTTTTCCAAACTGCAGAATTCCACTGTCTTTGCCACTTTCTTGCTGTTTGGTTGCAGGCTTTGAGTCTGGTAAAAGGTGAATGTTGTGTTACAGGAAAAGACTGTAGAATGTAAAAAGTATGCCTTTAGCTTACTTGCTTGAAACCTCCTTAATTGCCTATAAATTTAACTAAATTCCATTTGTGGTTCAGTATCACTACATTGTGCGAAGGTATTGCCTTGTAAACCCTGGTTTACAGTCTTCATTGTCTTCCTCAATCCCATTTTCTCTTAGCATTAATGTCCTCCTTTTAACCTTTGATGATGTGTGTGGCTGTTACTTACCTTCTACCCTTGAGCAAAAAGGTTGGTTTTACAAAGAGATGTCCATTGCCTTTGGCAAATGGCTTTAGCCTCATGTGATACGCTGAGACCCAATGAGACTTTCCTGACTTCCCTTAGTTAGGAAATAGTCACATATTTTCTGGCCATATGGTTCTTAATGCAAGAGTATTAGGGAGTCCTTGAGGACTTTGTCTGTTACCTTATTTCCTATGGACTGCTAACTGCATCTGAGCACATTACAGAGGAGCTGTATTAACAGAGGAAAGGTTCAGTTTTTGACTGCTGTCTTCCACAAAAGAGCTCTGAATTTAGTGAGGGCAGTAAGTGCCTTTGCTAGTGTCTTCACTGTAATTGAACATAGCACAAGAAGGGATTGCATGAGCCAAGGAGCCTTGATTGTACAGGAAAAGTCAAGGGCATGGAGTGTGATTGATTGCATGGTCTCCACAAGGGCAGGAGTCCTGAAGCTTGCAGCAGTTAGTGGGAATGCTCTAGCCACAGTCTTCATCTAGGCAGGAAAGTTTCCTGGCAAGGGCTTAAAGGTAGCGAGGAGCCTGGATTTTGTGAGTGAGCTGCAGATATTAGTTTGTCTGGGTTCTGGTTTAATCCAGTGTATGGAGCCACTGAAGCAACAGACGTTGCTGGAGAACTGATAGTCTTTCACAGTCTTACCACAGATTTGCCTGAAGGTATAGCAGTTTTATTCCCACAATTAACTGGGAAAAAAAAAATCCAGGTGCAAAAATGAACCACAAAATAAGCTTCTAATATACCTGGGCAAGTGTAGGCAGAGTAACAGGTTCTGCTGAGGGATTCTTGCACACAAGGTAGATTGATGTGGGTGTTGAGACATGACTGCCAGTCATCCTCTCTTAATGTAGTGAAGTTAAATCTGGGACAGGAAGAGCATGGCCAATTTCAAGTTGGCTTGTAGAGTCATTTCATAGCACTTTCTTAGCAAAATGAGTGGCTGTTTCAGTTTTTCATCCATGAATCTGTAACAGAGGATGACAGAATATTCAAAGCCCTCTAACAGAACAAATAATACCACATTTGAGAATACCTTTACTTATTTCAGTGCCCCGTACTGGTCATTTATATTATGCTGATTTGGATTAAGAATATGTTTAGCCAGTGTACTTTTGTGCTTGGAAGTCCTCTTCTGTATCCAGTCGTAGTTGAAAAAGCAGTAGAGGTTAAGGAAAACACAAGAACCAAAAGACTAAAGCAGTGAAAGAAGATTTTAAAACCTAAAATGTACTGGCATTATAAGGCAACAATGTACAGCAGGTTTATTCTTTGTGGTTCAGAGACTTAAATTCCATCTGTCTAGTATTTGGTTAGCACAACTGTCATACTAAAGAGCATGTGCCCATTTGCTTGCTTTCCACCAGACCACCCAGGGATTTCCAGTTATTTTTAAAGAGGAGTTGCTGTGGAACTGACAGTGGGAAGAATGCAGGGATGCTATTCTTTTCATTCCCTTCACCCTTCCCCTTCCCACCGCTGAGTCAAAGACAATAATTTCACTGTGGACTACTCTTTGAATTGTCTTAAATCTGCTCAGAGCACAAATGCAGGCGTTCAGAAGCTTCTAAAACCTTTTGGTTATTCTTGGCCTCTACTTTGAGTTATAAAACCTACTTCTGATTGTGGTAAGATGCTCCAGCATATAATTTAGAAAAACAAACCTGCTGATCAAATACTGTCAAGATGAATGTATAGAATTACTCATGCACTATATGCACAGCCACGAACGTTTCACAGTTTTTGGGATGCCGTCTTCTAGGACCATCACTGTATCAGAGTTCTTTTAAAAGCTGAACCTGCTCTGCAAGAAATATCTGCCATTTGAGCAGTTAGAGAATCCTTATTAGTTGCATGAAGTCTGCGAGAAAGAGTTAGACAGGTCTAATTCCAGCTGGGAGAGGAGAATCACACACATATCCAAATAGCTAGCTTATTATAGAATGGTGTGAAACATAAGGTTTATTTCAGGAACTTACTGAGTTTTGTAGTTTATCTGTTATAAAGTTAGGGTCATGATTTTTTCCTTATTCATTTATTAAATGTTTATTTCTGCAGCACAGCAGAATCTACATTTTAACCTTATTTTTTTGAACTGTCATCCTGATCATTCTAAGATGTAGTTGAATTGCATTCAGTAGCTCTATATTAAAACATGCAATGCATGTATTTATTGAAAGAAATATGAAAATATGTGAAAATATCTAATTGTGTGTACTGTTTAGATGTAAAATTAAAGATGATAACCCCTTTTCACCATTCAAGAGAGCGTGAAAGAGCAAGAGAGATTCAAAAACTTCATTAATTGCTGTAACATGACGTTACAAGCCACCTGCACTTCAAAGAATTTACAGGGAAGCAGATGGATTGATGAATATGCCATCAAAGATTTTGATAATGTTTGTTTTAAAAATAAACTGCTTTTTAAGTCATTGACAATCAAAGCATACAATTTACAAAAATGTCACTGCTCTTTTTTTCTTGTATCCTGCATACTTTTAAAAACATATCCTTGTCTTTGGGAGTGGGATTCAGAGACAACGTTTTCATAAGCAGAGACTGCAGTAGATTTGAAAGAAACTTCATGTCATAAGAAGATTTATAACCCCTTATGTTTCGTGCATGTCTAATAACTGAGGGCAGGAGTGGAGAGTTAGTGGTTTTTTAATATGGCTGTGTGGGTCTCGGGCTCATGGAAGTGCAGAATTAGTCCTCTTGACTAGACTCAGTAGTATGTATGAGCATAGCCAGCATAATAATAATCTACACTGACAGTTTTACAAAAATCTTAGTTTTTATTCACTTTTCAACAGAAAGGATGGAAATTTGTGCCACAAGTGGCTTTATGATTAGTACAATCTTGCTCAGCAGAGGGCCCAGGAAACAGAAGTCTTGAACTGAAGTAACCTTATTGCAGAGTTGTGGTTGACTTCCTAAATCCAGTCATTCCAATAACGGAAGTATTATTATTTGTATGAGGTGAGGGAGATGTTATGTTATGTTCAGAACTAAATATCAGGATTCAGGGACATAGCAGGAGAAAAATAGTAACGTTTCCCTTCCTTCAAGTGTAGACATCTCTATGTGTTGTTTTTCTTCTAGAATAGATTGACTCATCAAAACTTCTTTCCATGGTTAAATATGGATTATATTAGCAACTTGCTGTTAAGTTACTTTTGGATTGACTTTCAGTGTAAATTTCACTTTCATCATCTTAATTTCCTAAAACCATTATAAACAGAAAAACTCTGCTCATTTTAAAATCTATTTTAGTACCATGTTGTAATGCCTGGTAGATGAGTTCTTCTAAGAGAAAAACTGTGATGCACATTCTCACTTTCAAAAAATAGTTTCTAATTCTGCAGCTTGATTAGATGTTGATTGCTTCATAAAGTCCTTTCCTTGTAGAGGGAGAGCGAATGAGTATCTCAACTTCAGTTAAAAGAAAGTAGAAGTAAGCTTATTTCTTCATTGTTTAAAAATATCTGAATGTGAAAAATAGTGAAAATTATCTAAATCTACTAGAAGGAACAAAAAATTGAAAAAGAAATTGGGGAAAACCCTAATTATGGTCATTTTTATTTAAAACATTTTCTGTGCAGGTGCTTGAAACATTTGAAAATGGAAATCAAAGGAAGTGAAAACAGTGGAGAAGGGGCATGAAAAAAACCAGCACTTAAATTTAAATATTTATTAAAATTTATTTTGCAATCAGGTAGTGGTATGCTTGTCTAGATCTCCCCTTTGGTAAAGAACATTCAGATGTAAAAGGATTGACATTTCTGCGGATAGCAGGGCAATTTAGTCTACAGAGTCATTTTCTCGCTTTAGGAAGAAAGAGAAAAATGAAAGACAAAGATTCAAAGAAGATGAAGAAAATGGAAATACAGCCATGTTGTGTCAGATTTCAGTTCTCCAAAGTTAAAAATGTATGATTTCACTGTGTCCTTCCAAGTGTTTTCAGTTGACCTTTGTATGTGGAACTCTAAGCATAATAGACTAAATATTTACTGAAGCCTTCAGTGATAAGTATTTGAACAATGCTGCTGTTTTTTCATGCAATACCAAAGAAGAAGAAATAGTGCGCTAAATACTGACAGTGTGTATCAAATACTTAACAATTAAATGTTCTTTCTGTTTGTTTGTTTGGGGTTTTTTTGTTGTACATTTTATCCCTCTGGTTGGAAGTGGGGAGGGGAACATGAAATAAGGAAGACAAACTTAATAGCTTAAAGAGATCTTTAAATGGAGAAAAAAAAGCAAGTTAGTTACATTAGGTCAACATTTGCTAAGGATGGATTTGCACCTTCACTGGAAAAGAAAATGAAGGCGTCTACAAATCAAAAAGGAAGATTGAAAACCATTCCTTTCATTAAACACAGAATTGTTTGTAAAGTGTCACTGTTGAGAGGCACCCTTGTCCTCAACAGACTGGTGGGACTGTTAGACTGTAGATTTACAACAAAGTGTTTGTACCTGGTGCTTAGCCATACACCAGCCATGTCAGCCTGTGACACAGCTGTACCCTCAGAAGTGATTCCTTTTTTCTTGCATGAACTACTCATACCTTCTAGGATACTAGGTGGAGTGCTAACTGTAGTAAAAGATTGTGTTTCTACTTTAATGGGAAATATTTGCCAATTTACAACTCTCCTATATAACCTACAATCTCCCTCACTGTTTTTCCTCCTCCTAAGTGTAAGAAAGTAAAATAGGCTTTAGTGAACTATTACCATCTTCCTTTATATGAAAAGTGATTGAGATGTAATCACTGGGTAATTAATTGTTTTTATAATGGATACAATTTGTCATTTGTATTTGGCTAGGTTTCATTAGTATTATTCAGTCTATGTCAAAGTAGATGTTAAGACCATGTCTGTCTCTTAAATACCTGAAATACACAGAACTTGGTGAAATAACCATCTCTAAATAGGATAGCACTTCTGTTTTTCCTGATTCTTAGCATCTGAAGTAATAATACAAGTTAAAGCATGCCTCTATAAAGTTGGAGGAAATCTGAGATTCTAAACAACAACAAAATCCCTTTGTGATGCAGATATGATTGGAGAGGTTGGAAGGCACAAAATATGGGGGACTATGTTATTTTCCTCTTGAGAAAGAGGGATTTGCAGTCTTTCAGATAACATAACAACTTGCCTGGATTTCACTATCCTGTCAGTACTTTGGAGTGTCATTCTAAAAGATGAATGCAGTTCAGATGTGGTAACTAAGTGCTTTGATGTCTCTGTTCATCCTTTGCAGATCATAATCCATTTTCCTCCTCAGATCACCTCAGACTGTGATGTTAATCAGCATAATTTATATTCGCTGTTTAGAAGAACGTCTGGGTGGTATCATAAATGTAATGGAATCTGCTTAAGTAACTTGTGATCTTTTTATTTTGCATTTATTTCAAAGTCTTGCTTTCAAGAATGTTAGTTTTTGGGGGAAGATATTGTCATTTCAGTGGTTTATCAGAATGAGATTAAAAGTACTCTTAATATCCTGACACAGCTGGTGAGTGAGCCAACTAGGGAAGGCACGCCACTGGACCTGTTGTTTGTGAACAGAGAAGAACTTGTGTGTGATGTGATGGTTGGAGGCCGCCTTGTGCATAGCGATCACAAAATGATAGCTTTCAATTCTCAGAGAAGTAAGGAGGTGGGTTAGTAGAACTGCAACCTTGGACTTCTGGAGGGCAGAGTTTGGCCTGTTTAGGAGCCTGCTTGACAGAGTCCCTTGGGAGGCAGTCCTGAAGGGCAAAGGAGTCCAGGAAGGCTGGACATTCTTCCAGAAGGAAGTCTTAAAGGTGCATGAGCAGGCCATCTGCATGTGCTGAAAGACGAGCTGGCAGGGAAGAGGACTGACCTGGATGAACAGAGAGCTTTGGCTGGAAGTCAGGAAAAAAAGGAGAGTTTATCACCTTTGGAAGAGGGGGCAGGCAACTCAGGAGGACTACAAGGATGTCGTGAGGTTATACAGGGCAAAAATTAGAAGGGTCAAAGCCCAACTAGAACTTAATCTGGCTACTGCCTTAAAAGGCAATAAAAATGTTTCTATAAATACATTAGCAACAAAAGGAGGGCTAAGGAGAATCTCCATCCTTTATTGGATACAGTGGGGAATATAGTGACAAAGGATGAGGAAAAGGCTGTGTTCTTTGCCTCAGTCTTTAATAGTAAGACCAGTTGTTCTCAGGGTACCCAGCCCCCTGAGCTGGAAGACAGGGACAGGGAGCAGAATGAAGCTCCCACAATCCAAGGGGAAATGGTTAGCGACCTGCTATACCACTTAGACATACAGAAGTCTGTGGGACCAGATGGGATCCACCCAGGGGTACTGAGGGAGCTGGTGGAGGTGCTCACCAAGCCACTTTCAATCATTTGTCATCAGTCCTGGCTAACAGGGGAGGTCCCAGACAACTGGAGGTTAGCCAATGTGATGCCCACCTACAAGAAGGGCTGGAAGGAGGATCTGGGGAACTACAGGCCTGTCAGTCTGACCTCAGTGCCAGGGAAGGGTATAGAGCAGATCAGCTTCAGTGTCATCACGTGGCATGTACAGGACAACCAGGTGATCTGGCCCAGCTAAGCATGGACTTATGAAAGGCAGGTCCCGCTTGACCTGCTTCTCTGACCTCCTTCTATGACAAGGTGACCTGCTTAGTGGGTGAGGAAAAGGCTGTGGATGTTGTTTACCTGGACTTTTGTAAAGTCTTTGACAGCGTCTCCCAGAGCATTCTCCTGGAGAAACTGGCTGCTCGTGGCTTGGATGGGCATACCCTTTGCTGGGTAAAGAACTGGCCGGATGGACAGGCCCAAAGAGTTGTGGTGAATAGAGTCAAATCCAGTTGATGACTGGCCAAAAGTGGTGTTCCCCAGGCCTCAATATTGGGGCCAGTTCTGTTTAATCTATTTATCAATGATGTGGACAAGGGGATTAAGTACACCCTCAGTAAGCAGACAATGCCAAGTTGGGTGGGAGTGTTGATCTGCTGGAGGGTAGGAAGGCTCTACAGAGGGATCTAGACAGGCTGGATTGATGGGCCAAGGCCACTTGTATGAGGTTCAACAAGGCCAAGTGCCGGGTCCTGCCCTTGAGTCACAACAACCCCATGTAACGCTACAGGCTTGGGCAAGAGTGGCTGGAGAGCTGCCCAGTGGAAAAGGACCTGGGGGTATTGGTTGACAGCCGGCTGAACAGGAGCCGGCAGTGTGCCCAGGTGGCTAAGAAGGCCAATAACATCCTGGCCTGTATCAGAAATAGTGTGGCCAGCAGGAGTAGGGAAGCAATTGTTCCCCTGTTCTTGGCACTGGCGAGGCTGTATCTTGAATACTGTGTTCAGTTTGGGCCCCTCACTACAAGAAGGACGCTGAGGTGCTGGAAAGTGTCCAAAGAAGAGCAGTGAAGGTGGTGAAGGGTCTAAAGCACAAGTCTTCTGAGGAGCGGCTGAAGGAACTGGGGTTGTTTAGCCTGGAGAAGAGGAGGCTAAGGGGAGATCTTATCGCTCTCTACAACTACCTGAAAGAGGGTTGTGGTGAGGTGGGTGTTGGTCTCTTCTCCCAAGTAACAAGCAATAAGACAAGAGGAAATGGCCTCAAGTTGTGCCAGGGGAGGTTTATATTGGATATTAGGCAAAATTTCTTCACTGAAAGGGTTGTCAAGCATTGGAACAGGCTGGCCCGGGGAGGGAAGGGTTGTCAAGCATTGGAACAGGCTGCCCAGGGAAGTGGTGAGTCACCATCCCTGGAGGTATTTAGAAGACGTGTAGATGTGGCCCTTAGGGACATGGTTTAATGGTGGACTTGGCAGTGCTCAGGTAACTGTTGGACTTGATCTTAAAGGTCTTTTCCAATCTGAATTATTATATGATTCTATTTTGGTTGTGGTTGGCTACATTCTATGACAAACCATTAGCTTCTGTTGAACTCAGTGGTGTTTTAGTGCATAAAAGCCTTTTTAGTTTCTTTTTCCTGCTGATTTTTTTTTTACGATACTGAGATCAAATATGCGACTAAAAAAACTGGTCAAGCATGAAATTGTTTTTCAGTATTGTGGGAGATGGTTCAAATGGCAGCAAAATCAGGATAACTGTGAAGATTTTTTGTAAGTGATGCTCAGAAACGTAAGAGCACTAAATCATAAAGATAACACGTACAAATGTATGTGATGCTTGCTTGCTATACTGTTAATATTAATAAACACTGTCTAATCGGGGCCTGCGTTTAGCATTGGCAATTCCCGTAGCCGTAGCCACAGGTGCAAGAACTGGTGTAGATCTTACACCGTATGGCAACTGCCACTGACAAGCAATTAGAGTTCATTATGACTGTGCTTATGCTATACTAATTAACATTCCTGTTGTGCTGCTTTCCTCGTTTGACCATGTGACAGCCACAGGCCTGATGGCCTCTGTGAACAATCAGCTGAGGAATTGCTAGGTGTGGTAGAAGTTGTACAAAATGCATTCAAACACAGATGTGAGCCTATCTTCTTGCACACAGTAGAAGGAAGACTGAACTTCAACAGGAGTTCCTGTGGAAGGACAGTAGTAAGTGCATAGGAGGGCTGAAAGAGAATAATCTTGAGCTTGTTCATGCCCATAATAATTTGCTGCATTTCTGTCTACAATGACAAGTTACCGTGATCAGACTGTAAGCCAGTATATGTTTGCATATATGATGAGTTGTTTATAGCTTGGTGTGCTAAGCAAGCTTTCCAAGTCGCAGACTCTCCAGTCTCCTCTTCAGTTCGCTGGCAACTGGGAACTAAGTGCTTTGTCTCAAATAAGCCAAAAAGGAATTCATTTTCCTGTTCTGGGACTTGTTTCTTCCAGTTTGGAATGGTAACCTTGCAAGTCATCAAGCTGTCCCCACAAGCACTATGGCTGTGGTCAGACTGTGCCACAGCTCTTTTTCTAACGAATCTCTGGCAACATAACATTTTTGCGTCTTGTAAAGGTCTGGAAGCAGACAGTGTACAAGGCTTGGGAGATGAAAATTAAATGAATGAACAGAGCAGGTAGATGGACAAAGTTTCACTAATTTATTCTCAAGTGTTATGTTTTTATACGTTTAATGAAATAGAACTGGGTTTTGGTAAACATTTTACAAGTTTGGGGTTTTTTTCCCCCACCAAGAATTTGGTGGAATGCGGTGTTTGCTGTGGCCAGAGACTAAGGAAGGGACAGGTGGCATGACTCAGTCATGACACAGTCAGATGGTGGACAATTACCTCATTGTGCTGATGTCCAGAGGCAGAAGCTCTCGCATGTGTGAGGCATTTGCCGAGCAGGGTAATGCACTGCCAGTTGGTCATGACAGATAGTTTGGCAGTTTTATGATCCAGTATCAAATTGAGTACATTAGGTCTTGAAAACACATTTTCATTTGAGTTCCTGCAAAGGCAAAAGGTATTGAATGGTCCTGACAGAGAACAAAAGACCCATTATATTAAGATCTTACTTGCCTCATATATTGCCTTTCTTCATTATTCATGTCTGCATTAGAGACAAATATATCAAGGTGGATGTTACCTATCTTTATTTTACTTTTTGTTCAGTTGCCAAGTGCCAGGTCTCTGGCAAAGGACAGTATTATGAATAACGTATGAGAAACAACCTGAGTATGAGGATGTTTTCCTTTGAAACAGCTATAGTGGGAAGGGTCATGGATCATTCAGAGTGCAATATCTTTGGCATATGAAACCCCAAGTAGTTTATTGTGTATGTAATTAGGGAGGGTAAGGAGTTCTTTAATGCTTCTGCTATCCTGGCAAAGTAATGGACGAAGCAATGACTGTCTAAAATGCAAGTGATGGCACTTCCTTTTGTCTGCCACCCTTCCTCTGACTTCGCTCCTTAAATTGGAAGTAGAGTTAGTTGGGAATGTTCTGGCAGAACATTTTTTCTTCAGGACATGTAGAAGCACTTTGATTTCAAGAAACTTTCACTGCAGCACAGGTGAGATTCTGGCCTAGTTTGCTGCCATTTTGCCTGGGGACTGCTGGGGAACCCAAATCACTGTATCCATGGACCTGAGGTATCTCTGTGGCACTGCTAGCTTGCTTATCAACAAGTCAGCAGCTTCTGTGGCTGTGAAAAAAAGTAGGAGCCTGGAAGCCTTGAGGGACTTGTGGACAGGCACTATGGAGGCTCACAGTTTGCAGCAGAGAGCTGACACACATTTCAAAATGGAGGCTCAAACTGGGGCAGTCTGTGTTTCTGGAGTCTTGACTTGGTGGGCTGACGTTTGGGGGCAGCGGGCAATGGCAGTCCATTCCCTGGGTCTCTGCCAGCAACTTTCTTTTGGAAAAATGAAACCTCTTGATTTAATAGCAATAGTAGCTTAAAATAATAAAATTTCTAGAGAAAGAAGATGAGCTCTGCATGTTAGTACATGTTTGTACTGTGCTAGCTGTGCTACTGGATTTTGTGGTCTTCTCATGAGCCTTGAGGCACTTTGAGAAATATCCTTTTCGTTTTTGGATGATCTTTCCAGATTCGCCGTAATTTCTGGAGGAAAAATATCTGAGCAATGGCTATTATTTATTAGTTGTTTCCCTACCCTGGAAGCGGCACTGGAATCACTATCCAACTCCTTTTTTGGGAAACTGATATTAAATGCTTTGTATGAAAAATGATCAACATCTGATAATTTGGGTATTACACAGAAGTATCTTATGAGGGAATGAAATGTAAGAAACAGAAAAATACTGAGTGTTTGAGGGGAACACAACAGAAGTGGCCACAGAGAGAAGACTTAAAATAAGGAAATGGATGGGAAGCTACAATGGTGCGGAGAATTCAAGAATGGCCTATGCACAGGAGACAGCAGAGGAAGGAGTAAGAGAGTAGAGATAAGAAGAGAGTAAGCATAGAGATAAAGGAGACTGCAAGGTAGAAGACAGAGGTTAAGTACAGTATAAGCAGAGCAAAATAAGGAAGCAAGAAAAAAAAGAAAGAGCAATAGATAGCTAAAGGTAGGGTAGGAGGGCATATAAAGAAGGAGAAAATTAAACAAAATGCAAGGAAAGGGAGTATTAAGGGAAAAGACAAGCATAGTACTAAGAAGTCTATTCCTTCTGTCTTCAATGAGTAGTTAAAGCCTGTTTTTTTCTTTTGGTCTGTGACTGCAAAGAGAGGAGGTTTCCATAGCTTTTGATGAAGCAGGATGCAGAGGCAAGTAAGTCTGAGAGCTCTGGAAGGAGAGGGCTCACCAGGGGCCTGGATACGCTACTGAGGACTTTGCTGCCACAAAACCTGTAGGAACTGGTTTACAGTATGATTTTTTTCATTTTTAGAGAGTGATCCAGTGCAATCCATCCTGTGATTGCACAGGACTTGGGATCCTGTTGGATTTCCCCCAAGTAGATGTGCAGAGGACGTTGCTGCTTAGTATTGGAGAAAATACTTAAACAATACTGTCTTTGCAATTGGGAAGATTTCATTTTATGATTTTCATTGGCTAAAAGTGACGATGAATGTAACATACATCATAGGAGGGCTATAGGGGAGGTTTCATGGGAGGACGGAAGTAATTCAATTAGTGTTACTGTAGCAAGAAATATTTTTGAAGTTAAAACTTCATCAGCTTATTAGAACTGACAGGAAGTCTCCTCTCCAGGTTTGCTGGAGACCCAGTGTGGCCACCGCCTCATTGCCACATCCAACTCACATAGCAGACTGGAGCAAGATCTCAGGATTGTGTTTCAGTTTTTAAAAACTGAAACTCATTTCTGTGTTACAAGGCAAAAAATAATATACACTTGCTGGAGATTAGGACACGTGGTGTTTTGAAAGCGTAAGTGTGTATTGATATTGTGTGTTATACCAGTTAAAAAGGAGGAGCTTCAGAAATGTAATTTTAGCTCTAAAAATATATTCCATTTTTTGGAAGTAAGTATGGATGGTTAAAAACATTCAGGTACGCTTTTCACTCGGGCATCCGTAAAGTGTAAGACTATGGCATATGGGAAATGTTCAGTCAATTCTGGTAACAATTTTATATAGAAAATTGACTTTACTGTTTCAGTTAGATACATATTGGTACATACAAAAAAGAAATATTGATGGTCTGAATATATTTCTTCTAGACAGGAAAAGACCAAATCTGAAAGATATCACACAGTATCTGCAGAATACATGAGTCAACCAAGAGTGTATGTATTTAACTCCTATCTGATAGACTCTTCCCCCAAATGAATGAAACTTTATTTGAATTGAATGGAATTGAAATAGCTGTCTCGGTAGGTAGTAATATAACCATCTAACCTTGAGTACATCACAAATTTTACAGTGGTATATCTTACAATCTTCTTGTGATGACGTTCAATATGGGAAATGGTTTGTATCTTTTAGACCTCAAGCTTAAAGTTTGGGTTTTTTTTAAAAAAAAACAAGCCTCCATAGTTCACAGCACAAAACGATTAATAAATGTATGACATGGTCAGCTATGTAAGGTAGATATTTGGGTCACTGCCACGAAAACATTTAGATAAATCTGCTTTAATCTCCTTAGATAATTCAGGTATGAATTAAATGAGGATTTATAATACAGTTTGGTCTTGCTTATGATATAGTATTTGTCCAGGTGAACAGCTGAAAGAGGGTAAAAATAGACAGTTCCTGCTTTATTGCCCTCAGACATCTTCCCTATCCAAGTTTAAATAATGTTTCACCAGTTAGTCCTATAAATTGTGTACCTCATTAAGCATAGGAACCAACAATGCACATATGCCACTAGTGTCCACTTTCCTTCAGAGATTTAGGGTGATGAGAAGATAAAAGGTCTGCCTACCAGATGGAGCTTGTCAGATTAGCAATTGGAGCAGCGTAAAGAGCACTGTCATATTGGTTTTTCTTTTCCTTTCCCTTTTTTTTCCTCGAGACACAAAGCAATCCCTTTATAACACATGTGCATATTTTATGGGTTTTTTTAGGAAGAAGAGGAGAAAAAAAGGCCTCAGCAGAAGGTTGCTGGTGGTTGTACCACTAGCAGAGTAGCCATTGCCTTCGGGCACTTTTCTGCTTTCTTCGTAATAAGGAACATTAGCAACCAGTGGCTCAGGAAAGGCAGAGTCAAACAAGTCTCTTGGGGACAAGTAGGCCACATGAAGTGAGAGCCATTAGACAAAGCAATGAGATTACTGCTCCAGAAAGGGTTTACCACATATATTACCACATAGATTTTACAGGGCTGCCAGCTCGCTCAACTTACAAATGTCAAACATGATTTAAAAGGTTATTATACTATCAAGAGAGAAAGAGGATGATTTTCTATCACTGAAATTTCTATTTCATTCTGTTGCACATACTACATCTTGCAGAGTCCAATATAGCCAAATAACCTGCTTTTATCTTTAGTAAGTGTTTTATGGCCCTCAAATTGGAAAAAACATTTTCACTTTATTTGTATTAGAAAATTTATCTCCCCTCATCACGTAACGGTGTGATAAATATTGCATGTAAGTCAGGTATTGAGAATTTGAAGACTTGTCTTTTGGACTGACTATTTATATGCTGTATGTTGAAAAGGGCACATAACCTTAATTACTGTGAAATTGGAATGATATGTTTTAAAAGCAATATCTGCATTCCCAGTGCACTGTAAAGCAGCAGAGTTCTTTAAACAGATTCAGAAAGTTAGATACACTTGTCTCTAATTTAGTAAATTATATGAAGGTTTTATTGTAACTGATCTTCAAAGCAAAATTGAGAAAAAAAAAAAGTTTTTCGTTTTATACCCCTGGATATTTTTTTTGTAGCTTAACAGGGACCTCTGTTAGTGTGTGCATTTAATTGTATTTTACAGCCAGACATCAATTTTAAGCAGTTGCTTCAGTACTAGCTACCCTGGTATCATATTTTGCTTCCCAATAAGAATTAAAATTGAAACTTATTAAGTACTGGCTGTTTTGTACCCAGTTACTTTATGACTTCCAGCAGAGTTCCTAAATTACACAATACAATGCATCCTTACTTCAATTTTTTACCCACCTAGGATCCATTGCAATATGGAGTAAAAGCTGATTTGTGTGATCTGGGTATTCAAAAGGAAACCTTCTTTTCTTTTTCTCCTTTCTCTTTCTGAGACTTCTTATTTCAGCTTTTCTAAAATACTAATGATTTCCCCAGACTTGCTTTCCACATGTACAAATCACCTCCATTCCCACAGTGACTGGGAATTTGTATTTATTTGTATAAACCTGTAAAATCTAATATTGCTAACTTCTACTCTTTGGCTGACTCCAAGTACAGCAGTACATTGGAGCTTGTAAAGAATGATGGCATTTACTGCAGTAGTAGATTTTAGTCTCTGATATTCAGATAATACTTTTTTTTTCTTTCGTCTTAGTCCTAAAGCATGAAATTTAACACTCTGAATTCACACAGGTACATATGTATCAAGACTAAATTAAAACATTTGGAAAAAGCTTACTGCTGAAATCTCTGCCTGAAAGCAGTGCCAAAGTGTTCCAAAATCAGTATGTCTGTTGTCTTCATCTGTCACTGGAAGTTTGAGAATCTTCATGTTGCAGTGGGCAAAGTGCCTAAGTTAGAAAGGAAGCATTCTTGAAAGAAATAAGAAAAATCACCAAACTGCCCAAAGAAGTGACTTAAGAAAGCATAATAATTGATCTTTCCCATCACCATTCTTCTACAAAAGTTATAAAAAATATGTTTCAGATTTTTAAATTATTATTTCAGACCTCTGGAGAGAAGTATGTTTTCTTCATGAACAAAAAGCTTTATGTTATATGGAGTGTCAGCCAGCTGGAAAAATCCATATACTTCATTGTTGTTAGAACTTGATATGAAAACAAAAACCAGCAAGATGAAAATAAATTAGGACCACAGGAATGAGCTAAGTGCTCTATTTTATCCTGCTCCATTGATGTTGAATTCAAGTGGCATAAACATGGAAACCTATTTAAAAGACTGCTTGCAAGATATAAATTGCGTGCTTCATTTTGCTTGGGTGCAGAGGACATAACTAGTTGAATAATAATTATGTTTTTGCACTTGTACAACACTTTTTGTCTGAGTATTTCAAAGCACACTGTAAACATCATCACATGAACTTTGTCAGCTTGTAAATAAGATCTCAGCTTTACGAACTGCTATAGCAAGACAAAGGAGGAAAATGCCAATTGTGTTTTGTGGCAGAGCTTGAGAAAGAGCCCAGGAATCCTGATCCTCGGAATCCTGCTAAACCATTAGAAATTATTCAGCTTACAACTGTCTTTAACAACATAGGGCCCCCATGTGACTCCAAGGTAGGCATTATGTCTGAAGCATAAAGGGAAATACTTTTCAGAAAGATGGACTTTTAGTATTGTTTAGACTTACCATTTTATAAGGGAATGTATTTATCAAACTACGTTGTTAAGCATCTTGTTTTTTCGAGGGAAAGCACTGACGAAACAATTTAAATATTCTCAGAAGGCCAACTCTTAAGAATTTTTCCCTGGGAAAAGAACACAGCAAAACCCACCTGGCTTACAAAACCAGTTCATACTGGTTTTAAGTGAGGAAAAGTCTTAATTTTTTTACAGGGCCACCACATTTAATGAGAACTTGCATATTGATAGAAAAAAATGAAGTCATTTATGCAAACTTAGTATTAAAAAAAAATAATTTATGCTTCCTTCGTATTCCCAGATAAACTTGTGAGAAACACCAAATCATTCTCACAGACTAAGGGAGAGAGCAGCAGTGTTGTCTCCGTGTTGGTGGTGCAGACTCTGTGCAGAGACTCCCTGAGCCCTCTCAAGACAACCTTTGTGTGCAGTTCCACTGGAAGGAGAAATAACAAAATTAAGACCAAGCATATGACATGATGGACCTTGTTGCTTTTTAGATAGTTTCACTGAATTGGCAGCTATCTGATAGTTCTCTGCTATGTATTAGTTTTTTTAGAGGAGGAGGGAACCTTCTGAATTTTTCTATTAGGTGGTGATAATCCAAAGAAAGGAAAGTAGAGCAGTAGTGAGACAGCAGCCTGGTTCAGGCCCTTGGATATGGGCAAAGATGCAACAGACAGAGTCAATTTATTACGTATTTTGAAAAATGTTTGTTTTCTGTAGTTTGTCCTTTTATACGAACACTTAATCTGACTGCATTGTAGCAGTTTGTTGCATGATGCTGGAGTCTGATCCCAGTTGAAACCCTTGGGTACTGATGCAACAGAAACAGTAATGAGGAATTTGTTTGTCAGGTTTCCCTGTGTTTTTAATTGGATCTGTCAACCCCTTTTAGCTGGAATAGACTTTAGAAATGCTGTAGTTAGGGGACTCTGTATAGTCAAAGGTCCCTTGGTTCCTTCCAACCCAAACTATTCTAAGATTTTGTGATTTAAGGGATAGATTCTTCTATGAAGACTGATAACATTCATTACTTGGCATTTCTGCTTAGCACATACTTCTGCAAATAAAAGTGAACTTTACTGTTTCTGTATTCTGATTGTAGCAATTTATTTGTATAAAGTCAAAGAACAACATTATTATGATATCTGTGTATTCTGTGCACTACTTTACAGGCATTTACAACTTTGTTTCTCCAAATTTGTTTGCCATCAGGAATTGCCTTATGTTAGGGGAAAAGAGACTGGGAGGTCAGTGGAAGAAATTGGGGAATTGATAAGTTATAGTTGGGGAATGTCCTTCTTTGCAGGGCTGCTTTGAACTGTTACTTATAATACAACAGTTATTGCAATCAGTTTCTGTTCTTTTTGAAATCCACTTTCATGTTTGCTTATATTTTTTGATCTGTGCTGACTCACTGGGTTTTTTTATTTGTTTGTTTATTTTTACATCAGTAGCATGTGTTCTTTTATGGACATTTTTAAAAAACCTGTGATCAGGCTCTGATTCCACTGAAATAAATCACAGAACTCCCACCAGCTCCAGCTGAACTTGTCATTTTACTCTTTCCATGAATCCCCACCGTGCCAGATTCTGTGGTGGGGATGGTTACTGAGACTTCTTGCCCCATCAACTCAGGTCTCTCTGGTTTCTCTAGTACCACAATGTTTGTTTAATGGTCAGTGCAGTGAACCAGTTCATGAAAATGCTTTCACTTATAAGTTGCTTTTAAAAGAAAAAAGCAATTGTTGTGTCTCAAGAATCCCTATAAGGAGCAAGACAGATGAAGATAGGTTACATTTTTTGAGAGTTTTATATGCCTAACTTGTGTGTGATTTAAATAGGATTAGGCATCTAGGTAGGAGATGAGTGTGTAATGAGTTTTTTGGCTATATCCATAACTTCCTACTACAGGGCTACATTATACCTGAGTGCATTTCTCCATCTCTAAAAAGACACATAGAGTGGGATTCAGTTACCTAAACATAGGCATCTAGTGACATTTGAGGTATCCCAGGATGTTGTTCTCCACAAGTGCCTGTTGCAGATCCTCTTTTTTCAGCCAGTCCTGTCCTTTAGAAATGCCTCAGATAACCAGGGAATTGAGTCCCATCATTGGTTTAGAATTAAACTCTAGTTTTTGGACCCGTACATTTAGGTATCTAACTGTAGGTGGCAATAGATGAACTAGGTGTCTAAATGCCCATTTTAAACAATGAAGACCTGGTCAACACAGTTAATGGACTCAGAAAGCTACTAGGTCTGTCCTGTCATTCTCCTGACAACACAGATTTTACTGACCACCTCTTCACTGCCTTGTAATTAGAGCTTAGGCACCTACCTCATGTATTGCCACCTGCATTTAGACACCTATATTTAGGTGTCCATAACGGGAAGCTGAACTCCATTAATTACTTTATTGCAGTCTCTTTGGGCAGAATGGAAATTACACAGCTGTACCATGGAGTCTCAACCGTTTTAGGAAACCACGTGTCATGAATGGTGATAAAAGAAAAGGAAAAATACAAAGATAACTCTCAGATCTCAAACAGAATTTGAAGAAATATTAATTACGAGTCAAGGTATTGTCTTCTGAACTGGGATGATCAGGTAGAAAGGTAAATATCACTATAGAACTTCTGCTGGCATTTTAGTATGCACCTTTTAGTTCAGCCTAGGTTTTAGAGTTTTTCTGGAATTGTAAACATGAGAAAGGACTACAGAGTATTCATATTAATGTTAACATGGAAGCTGTGTGGTTTGTTTGGTTATAGATGTACAGTAAACATTTCACAGTGGTCCAGAGAAAATGTTTTTGCTTTAGTGAGACTATTGATGGAAAACTTTGTTTAATTCCAGAAAGTTACTAACATATTGTAGAGAGTTCAGCTAAGAATAGCAAAGTTAAGTGGCTAAAGGGTCTAATTTACTAAGAAAGATTGTTTTAAGTATTAAAAGTCTGATGAAGTGATAACTAAGAGGGATCTGATAGCTATCTTTAACTATTAACAGTATATGATGCCGAAAAGGAGAGAGTAATTAGCCTGGAGGAACTGGAAGTAAAATACACCTACTAGGATAAAGAGAATAAATGGACAAGTTAAGTCATACGGTTCACATATCCTAATTGCTTTAATGTTCTCCTCCCCTACTTAAAGCTCGTATTTTCACTTTCAGACTGTCAGAAAAGATGACTGCCATTTTACCATATTAGCCTTCTTTTCCAGTACATTCACTGACTTTCTGTCACCCTTAATATGAAACACTTCAGTCTTCCCTTTTTTGCTTTCAGTGCCTGCATGTTGTGCATCTCTAGCCTAGATCCTGACCTTGAACATCTGACCACTGGGACTTAGGTTTATAAAGCCCTTTTAATAGGGCTAAATAGGTGTCAAAGTAACTTAGAAAATTATACCTTTAGCTTTTATATCCCTTCTTACTTATTGTTTCTTCCACTTCAATAAACCTCAATGTGTCATTTGTTTTTTTTTTCCTTTTCCTGTCTCTGTACCTCTTTCCATGCTGCTTTTTTTATGTATCTGTATCAAATTAGAGCTCACAAAAAAAGCTTGGAAGGTTGGAAGAGGTGAGAGGGTAGCATATTTTCAGTTGCATATGGGGCAGAATGACAAGGGACATGGTTAAAAACTGTCAGCAGATCAACAGTAATTTGTTAAGTTGCTGTGATTCAGCTGTTACCTGCACTCTACATTTCTCCCTAAAGGCTTAACTGCAGCAACTCAGGGCTTTACAAGGACAATAAATTCAAGCGAATGCAGGAGCAGTAGTGCTGCATTAGGAGGCAGAGAGTGTGAAATACACCAAAATATGAAAAATCATCAAAATCAGAATGAACATGGTCTCTTTGGTTCATTTAGTAATTTTTTTCACCACTCAAAGTGAAGATCATATGAACAGTTAACTTCTGCATAGCAGTAAACTCACCTCTGGAACCAAGCAGATAATAATAGTAGAATCAGAGTTTCACAGCTGCTAAGCCCATCAGATTTCAGTTGCCTTACATGGCTCCCCATGTGGTCTCTTTTTCTGCCCTAGATTTGCTGAGCCCATGCAGGGGGCTGCAAATCTTTTGGCAATCTTAACTGAATTACTTTTGGAAAGTTCCAGTAAGCTCTCATAATTGCCTCATTTGCTCTTTGTAGTCATTGCATTGATGTTATCACTTCATGTTTTCTAGCTGAAGAAATGAAGTCCCATGATGCAACCTAATGGCATTCATTACATATCTTAAATATATTTTAACACATCAGTACCTAAACCAGTAAATACAAAAATAAGCTCTAATTATAAATTATTCATGTGTGCATTTGAAAAATGTCAAACTGTTATGAAACAGTTTTTTTGAACTCTTTTCCTGTGTCAAGAGTAGGGCAAGATAACAAAATATCAGATTTGTCTATAATGGACCCAAGGAAACACTTTTATACAGTACAGTATATACTTGAATTGATAAAGAAAATGAAAGAAAAAATCCAGCTTTTGGCACAGCCAAGTGACGGGTTCTGTTACAGGATTCTGTTCCTTCTGTTATATGCAACAAGGGGGTTTTAAATAGGCCTTACTGGCAAAGAAAAACAGCAGGGTGAAGGAAAGCTATAAAAAACTCTGGCTTCCTTTAGTTGAGAGAAGGTAAAATTCATAGAAAGCTGAGCTATAATACTTGACCACCTAAACTATATCTGGAAAATGGGCATGGTTTCTCACTGTATGCCCAGGTGGTGTGTATTATAAGGGCAGAATTAGGCAGTCTTACTGTATAAACTCTTTTAGATAAAAATTCAGCTTTGGTCAAAAATAAAACAGGTGCCTTTTTGGATTTTACAAGCTTATTTTGGACGCTGAACTTTCAAAATATGCCTTTAAACTATATGCAGTGAGAGATAAAGTCAACCGAGCTTTAGCTCGTGAAACTTCATTAACCAGTTCTAAATCGTGTCAGCTGAAGGGTAAAGAGAACAGTTAGACAGCAATATTGTAGGTCTGCACAGCACTGCAGGCTGCTCTCTGTGTCCTCCTCCTAGCTTTTCTGCCTGCTGGATAGGAAAGCAGTAGTGAAATACTTCACTGTTTATAATGATGAAGTGCTTGCCCATGTCTCAGCAGGTTGCCAGAAAAAAAGCAGCAGCAAGGCCAGTTTGATAGGAGAGCTCATCCAAGCATTCTCAGCCAGAAATTCGGAAGTTATGATGTATGTGACATTTCTGAGGTGGTGTTGACAGATGAGTTGTAAAGGAAGAAGTACGACTGGTCATTAAGGTGCTAGGTGGGTCTAACGCAGATGGAGCAGGAATAGAAAATGGAGCTTCTTTTGTAAATAAATCACCATGTTTTGTTTAGACACCATATATTCTGTCACAGTTACTCCTTGCTAGGCAACTACAGTAGAAGGACCTGCAGATTTTAATGTCATACTATGAATCAAAGAGTAATACCCAGATCTCAATTGTATACGAAATCATGATTTCTCTTGATAGAAAGCATTGCACTGGCTTCCTTTTTTGAGCATCAACTGGTTTAGGTTAGCAAGACTTATTACAGATACAGAATAAGTAGTTGTTTATGTGTGGTTTTCATAGATTTTGACAAGGAGAGCAGAGAGGCAGGATTATTTGACTCCCTGATCTGTGTGTCACAGTTTGTTGTGGACCGGGTTGAGAACTAATGTAAAGTGAATGAACTTGATGTAAGGAAGAATTGTAAAAATCAACACCAATGCTTAGTTTATGCATGAACATAAGTCTATGTTGAAACAGACTTCTTGTAAGTCAGCCAGTATGGAAACTCTTTTCCTTGCACAGAAGGTATGTAAAATACTGCCCCTGAAGAAGGCGTTTGTTTGTGACTGATGGTTTTGACACTACATCAAACTCGCTGTAATATTTCTTCACAGGCAACACATTCCATCCTTTGCCCGTCAAACCAAAGGGAAGGAAAGAACATTTCTTCTGTTTGGATGATAATCCTATTTACTGAAGCAGATGACTGCTGTGGAAAACATTTTGAGTTGAAAAAGTGACTAACTTAGGATCGTAATACCTGAAGTCCACAACTACTTATTACTGGACAAAAGCAGGTCTTTGTTTTGGTCCACTGGGAAGTACTTTTCCATTTAAATAACTGCCTGCAATTTCTATGTATAGAGCTTCTGTGGAATAATATGAGGTTTCCTTAAAAGGTACTGTGAATTTTATATGTGTTAGCTGGCCAAAATGCTTACTGAAGTTCAAAAGAGAAGAATGTAGTGTTAAGGAAGCAATCATTATACATGTTAAGCCACTTCTAAAGATAACAACAAAGAGATTTTTTCTAAGGCAGAGAAGGACAGCACAATTGCCACATGTATCATGTCTCTTTTCTGGACAAAGAGTTTTACTTTTAAGCAATATTAATGTTCAGATTATTGTTATTAATATAATTAAATAGATCTTTATTACTGAAATAATAGTATAATTTTTTATTATTATTCATTGAAGTATAAGAAGGAGCATGTCAAACAAACAAGTAATTTTAAATTTTCAGACCTATGTAAGTATAGGGTGGATGTGGCTTCTGCTGAGATACTTTCGGAACATAGCATCATGATAGAGGTCTTAGATGGCCGATTTTATTTGGCCACTGTCTCTATTTTGCTACCAAAAGTACCAACATACCAATTGGTCTTTTGTTAAGTAAATTACAGAGGCCAGGCATCATGAGCTAATCATTACAGAATTGGAAAAAACAAGTGATCTTGTAACAAAATTGCACATGTTTTTACAGTAAATGACCACATGATAGCTTAGACTGTTGAGTTTATTCCCTGGGGTGCAATCACTTAGTTGCCAAGGAATTTTTTGAGTGAATTTAACAAACTTTTATTGGACAACATACAGTTCTGAATCTACTTGCATGCTTATTTTATATACTGTTTTTGGGAAACCAACACTGCTTGAAAATATATTAGAAGGTATGTATACATTTATATTTATGTCTTTATCAAGAGTTAAGACACGAGTTTGTCTCCCACTGCGTGTATGCATTTGTAATTATGTCAGAACTTAATTCTGATTTTAAGTCTACGTGTTTATCTGAGGCCTCTCCAGAAATGAGAACCTGACACAGGATATGGAGTATTTAATCTCACGATAGTCATTAGGGGTTATGACTTTTAAGCAGTAAGCTTTCTGGGATAGAAAACTGGGACAGATAGAAGGAAGAAGCTGTTCTGTGGCTATGTCTACACCATATCCTATGTTTGTTAGTATAAAATCTCAGTTTCTTCTTCAGGCATTAAAATTCACTTGAAAAATGTAAAGAATAGAAATGGAGTGGTGCTTTAAATTGATGTATTTTATGAAATACATCTCTTATCTAAGCAAAGGAGATATTACAGATCACTTAGAGTCAAAGGTGATTTTAAAAAAATCAGTAAGAAACTCTTAAATGCCAATATAGTATATGTAGGATCATTTTCTAGATGACAGAAATTTCCAGGTCCTTAAAATTGCTTCAATATCTATTATTATCCTAAATATAACAATAATAATAATAACAATAACAATAATAATAATTATTAATAATAATATTTTCTGTGGTTAAAGTTGGTTTTAAGTGTACATATGCATATACATGTAAACTTGTACATATGCGTACGCATATAGATATCTATAGTATTTATAAATCTAGTTGTTTGCCGGGTGTGGTATTTACTGTTCTGCTGATTTCCAAGTAAAATTATTGCAGGAAGCACTACATTGCCAAAGTTGCAACTTCAGTTTGCCAAGGCAACCTTTCGTAGATGGATTCTCTTGGGGTTTTACAGACCCTGGGAAGCGCAGGAGGGGAGAGAGATGATGGCTGTTCCCATACAGCCAGCCTTCTGTCTCCTCCTGTCCCTATTTCTGTGGCTCATACGTACTGTTCCTGTTGAGTTTCTCACTTTTTCAGCTGTCAGAAGCTTGTTGAATTCTGTCTTTTCTGCAGGATTTCCCCGTGCACCATGAAGCACACTTGGTTTTTGACCCTGAGCTTATGTTAATGCCAGTCAGAATGGCATGGCTGAGTGTGAGTTGCTGACTTGGAATAAGATATGAGCCACTTGAGGAGGAGGAGAATTCAGGGGATGACTGCTTTAGAGGAGAGCAACTGCCATATACTTTCGTTAGACATTATACAGCCATATGGAACTATATGCAGAGAAAGATACAGCTTTCAAATGAAATTGGCTCGAGCCTTCTGTCAGTATTTAAAATGCAAGCTTTTCTTTCTCCTTTCCATTTCTTTTGAATCTTTAATTTTCTGCTGACAGCCTGTTGACTTCAAACTGTGGTCCACCACAATAGTATCTTAATGACTTTTCATGTACTGTTGATACCAACGGAGAAGTCCCAAGGCATCTACTTGTGTCCAAAGACTTGCTCTTATTAGAATTCAGAGCTTTTCTTGGATGATGATGTTTTGTTTTCAGACAGTTGCAGCTTCCTTCTTGGGGCTTTGTTGGCTCTGAGTTGTGTCGGTCTTTTGAAAGCCTCTATTTAGTCAGAAGGACTGAATGAGGTAAAAGAGTTTTCTCAGGAGTCTGTTGGAATAATTTGATCTCAATGTTGTGGACAAGCGCACTAGGAAAACAGGCCTGAGTTGCAGTGCTTGAGATCAAAAATATCACATTCACTTGAAGTTCCTTCCAACCTGTGAATTGGAGAGAGCAATACCAGCATCCCTGCATGATACACAGTCAGTTCAGGTCTTCCTATTTAGTGGACTTCAAATCAGGTTTTCTTAGCTGCAAAAGTTCATGATTGAAGAAAATCATTCAGTTCCTGAAAGAGAAGAGGGAGGTCTCGGGCAAGATTCCTCTTCAATATTTATAGCTGAACCAAGTCTCCCTACATTAAGATTCAAGCACCATGTTCTGTTTTGATTATGATGCTAATTTTCATAACCTTTTGATAGTGGTCCTAAAATAGCATTTCACTTTTTCGTAGTAGAATCTCGAACAGAGCAAACCAGCTACCTGATATTTGTTTGGTTTTCCTCTTGCAAGCAGAAAAACAAGAAATACATAAGTTTATGCTCTGACATCAGAACTACTGAAATTTCCATTTAAAAAAAATAATCTTAAAATACTCACTGGATAAATTATTATTGCAGGCAGAAAACTGTCTGATTTCTGTTGCTATGCTGTGGTTTGGTTTTTTTTTTTCAGTGTTATGGAGTATATCATACTTTACTCAGCAAAAAACAAAATAAATTGGAAAATAAAATTTAAAAAATACTAAAACCAATCAAACCCCAGCATGAAGGCCTTTTTCCTTAACTATATGTGCATCTGTTAAGGGTTTAGTATTAGCTCCAACAAGCTACCGCTGGGACCAATAGTGTGGGACCTTTGTCCTGCTGTATTGAGGGTTTATTAAGAGCTTTGCCCGTTTTATTTGGCTTTTTGATGTTTATATGTAGCTTGATTCAGGATTCCACCTTTCTCCAGTGCTCATTAGTTGTAGTGGCCTTTCTAAATCAGGTCTTTTGGGAATGGCAGTGATTGTGACAGATGGTAGTGGAACAGAATTGCTCTGGGACACTGCTTCTCGCTCTTGTCTCTCTCTCTCTCTCTCTTGCCTTCTTTCCTCTTATTTCAGTGCTGATGTTGGATTCCCATGCATGTGCCCCTGGAGAGACACAAATTGCAGTAGTTAGTTTTGCAGCACTTCACAGAGTACTTGTAAGAATAAACTCTCATGCTTCTCTTTGTCAAATAGAAATCAATTATGTTTTAATTTTTTACAATTGGGTTTCTCTCTTTTCTTCTTGTAAAAAGTAATGCAGTGAGAGTATTGGAGCCTAAAGACACATCTTTGTAGAAAAGCACATTACAGTTGAGTCAAAGCATTCTTCGGCTGCTTTTCTGGAGTTATTTGTAATTAGATACGTTCTGATGGAGAAAAGTGGTATTTTAATAGTGGCCTCTAAAGAGCCAAGATTACTTGCAGCAATATTCTCCCAGTTTGTATGATCAATATATCCTCCATATTTGTCCAGTACAAATGGGAAAGGCATGTCACTGTCATTTAAGCCGCAGAAAAATAGTGTTTTGCCTTGAAGAAGCAAAGCAAAACTCAGAGAAATTTTCAGCTGGGGAAAAAGGAAGAAAATGAGCAGAAAAAAATTACAAGATGATGGGAATCAAGGAAGAAACAGAAGAGACATTAAGCTTTATTATTTATGTTCTTTTTCTGTCTCCTGATTGGTAAGGTAAACTTTCAGCTTTTCAGTCAGTCATGACATGTGAGATTTTCTCAAGACATTGTAAAGAGCAAAAAATCCAAGACTTAGCATGAGAATGGCACCCCCTAATATTTTTGTAAATTCAAATACACGTTAGAAAAACCACTTAGACATACCAGGAATTGTAATGTAGAAACACTTACCAGACAATGACACAAATGTGTGTGCGATTTATAATTTTAAACCTAACACACATTTCTTTCTCTCTAGCCTGCCTAGCACTAAAGGTCAGATTTTCTTTTCTTTATTTAAAATAAAAATGTAATACAGAGAATACTGTATTGTGTCCTGTCTTGCTGAGGTGACAGGCATCTTCCTCCTCTGTGTCTTTGCAAAGATTAATTGCCTCTTCAAACCCATGTGCATTTTGCCTTCAAAGCATTCTGCCTTTGATCCCTCTCCTCCTTAGCTGCCCATCAGCACCGGACTCATACAAGATGAAGCCTAAACTGGATTTGCTTGTATATTTGTGAAATTCACTGTCTGAAAGGGTACAGCTTGCACGTTCTCCATTGCTCACAGAGTGTTATTGGATTAACTCTAATCGTAAGCTGAAGCGTGTCCTGGAGGGGACCTTGGAAAAAACGGGAATGGTTCTGTAGTTTCAGGGGCAGCGCTACACCTGTCTTGGTGTTCTCTTTTCTTAGTTGGGAAATAAAGCCTACTTTTGTAGTCTTTCATTTTTAGGAGGCGGTCTCTTAAATCGAAACTATTTTAATTCATATACAGTACTACAGTGGATAATCACAAATTCATTATAGTGGATATTGCATGTAAATAAAGTATGTGAAAGAAGTAAATGAATTACAAATACTTCATTGTAGGTACCTACTGGAAAATACAGTGTTCTCTGTTTGTTGTCTTTTTGTTGTATAACCTTGGGATTTAATCTTAAAGTGTATTTAACATAAGATTGTGACATATTTTTGTATACTTAACTGCGGAGAAAATCCTACCTTCTGCAGCAGATATAACCCTTTTTTCAAACTAAATAAAAAGAAACATGCATTATAATTCTTAGGGCCTTAAAGTGTTGCTTCAGGTACTAAAAAGATTGGAAAATGAAATTTTACTGTAGTATAACTGAACTCAAATCTGCCTCCTTTTTGTTGATTTGGTAGATTTTCTGATTTGTTTTGTGTTGCAAGATGTTTCAAAAGTTATTCGAGTGGAAGCAGGCATGTGCTCTGTACGCCACAGCATACGATTTTAATTTCATGGGGGGCAATGGTTTTTTTTGTTCTTTGCCAGGCCTTTTATGAACATGCTGCTAGATCCCCTGTCTAATAGCACCTGCTGTGCTAGTGATGGGGATATGTGTAATGGTATTTCTACCTTGGGAGATTATGGGTATGGTGAGGGCAGGGGACCAACAGGGAGGCCAACGAACGTGTATACTTTCCAAATTGCTAGCTACGCCCCTGGCTAGATTGCACCGTTAAAAGTAGCATGCTGTTAACACTGGAATATAGAAAGCGAGGATTAAATAATAACATATCAATGCATGTTAATGGCTGTGTATTCTCTGTGCTTCCTAGCAAAAGCAGCAGCAGCAGCAGAACCTCTCTAAGGCAGAGCTATAGAGCCCAGTCTTTCAGACTGGCAACCATTCCTTGAACTTGGAAAGCAATGTTATCTGTTCTATCCTCTGTCACCTTAGGTTTCAGGCAATACGATCGTAGCTTTATGAATTTCATCTTATAGGGGACTAGTTATTAGGGCAGATGCAACCAGAGAGTTGACAACCTCCTACACACATTGACTGGACTGACATTTGCTTAGCGGTAACAAGCTGCCATAGTATGGTGCCATGGGGGCCCTTGGGCTTGATTTAAGAGTGCTGACACCAACTGCTTGTTATTTCATATTTTAGAGCTGTCAGGGAGGCAACTGATGTCAGCATAAAATTATTTGATAGCTCTAAATCATGAGTAAAGTATGAATCTATTGACAGCAGTAAGCTAGAAATCAAATTGTTGAACCCCTCAATAGGGAGAAAATTGACAACTGAATGGTGTGCATTCACACACGTACCATGGATAGAATACGTAACTGTAGCTCATCCTGCGCCTTCACTCTGAAATCCATGTGTATGATATCTTTTAATACCCTAGTATAAGTGAACCTGCTATTGACCAGCAGGTTTTCTAGGAAAATACTACATTGCATTGTGTTCCCACTGAACTTTTCTTTCACAAATTTGGTAATGGTAACTTTCTCATCTTGTATTGTATATATAAGCACAATTACATCTATCTTCGCTAATGGCCTTCTTGAAAATTTTGTGCTGAGAGGAGGCTTTTGAAGTAGGAAGAAAATAGTGGGCTCTTAGGCTCACTGTGAATATTTATGAAGCATACTGCATTCTGATCCCAAAAGCTGTATCAGTTGCTTTACCTATGTAAATTACCATATGTGAAGTATGAAAAAAGATTTTTTTTTTTTTTTTTTTTTTTTTTTTTTACCTCTGCAGTGTTTCTTTTTTTCTTTTCTATCCCCCTGCACTAAGCCCATCACATGGATTTTGGGAGCTTCTGATTCTCTAATTCTGTCCCAGTATATACCAATTGAAAGCATTTAGTTGTGATTAAAGCAGATTGATGGAGATAATCCCTCTGAGTGAGCAGCTTCAAAAAGCTCAAACACAGCTCTTTGGGGACATGAACTAACTCAACACAAGCTAATTCCTGCAGCATCTCCCATGTGATGCGTTAGGCACACCACTTACTTGTTTTGTTTACCAGATCCCATTAGAATTTTTTTGTTTAAGAAGTGAATTTTTAAGTAAGTTTTAGCAGTCATACAGCATGGAATCATACAGTTTAGAATTCCTTAAACAGTGCAATAAAATGAATATTTCTATGTTAGAAATCAGAGCAAAGATGTTTCTACTGGAAGCATTGATGCATTGAGTGACCTGCAGAGGAAGGGTAATAATATGCAAAGCACGGGAAATAGGATTGCTTCACTTTCAACTATATAATGCTTTGGTGAGACAGTATCACGCTCTCCAAGCCCCACTGCCTGGCCTCATGTTTAATACTTTGCACTTTTTCCAAGTAACATTAGAATGCTAGCCAAGATTTTGAATCTGAGGCCTTGTAAGTGCAGCTGGAGTTAAGAATGTTGTAATGTTGACAGCTTTTTCCAGTAAAGTATTTTCAGTTGAGATTATAGCAATAGTTATTTTTTTACTTTCTAAATTCCTTTCCTCAGATATGTTATAACCGTTATTTAAGGGGACCGAAACCTTAAGCTCTACAGCATCTGTAGATATTAAACTATTTGAAATTTTTCATTTTCACCTTTGAATCGTTGAAAGGGGCTTTTTTTGCCACATCTCTCCAAGATTCACAACTGATCTGATTAAACTGATCATGTGCTAGCCATGAGGCAAGAGTAGAAAGTGATGTGATTGCTGTCCTCTTCACTGTGGAGGGCAGTCTCAGAATTAAAATGTTTGGGAATATGAGACACTTTAGTACATATATGTGAACCAAATTCAGTCTTTGCTGGAATGCTGTGGTCAGTGCAGTTCAGTCCTAAAAAGCAATGCAGTAGCTCCTTCCTTCTGGTCTTCTCAAAATTTTTTATAAGGTCATTATTACTCTTCAGTTTTAATGAGTTGATTTCCCACTTTTTTTTTAAGACCCGTGTGTACTGATTTCTCTGCTTTTTCTTTCATATGAATTGTAGTCTTGCCATGTAAACACTGGTAGAAACAAGGAAGCTGGTATTCAGAAATCTTACCTGGTTGGTTTTATTCTGAGTCAGGTGCAGAAAGTCAGTCTGTCATCTGAGGCACAAACTTAGAAGGAATGAAAGGGCATTTTAGTTTAGATCAGGAGTGTGCTGTTATTCAAAAGTGAATCTTGTGATTATCCCCTGTTACTGTCCCCCTTGTAACTATGTCCCTGTTACGCAAGGATGTTGGGGCATGGGAGCTACGCTCCATTCAGAAGGAATTAAATCAAAAGGTGTGATTCAGGAGAAACTCTGATGTGTTGCAGCAGCCTGTGGACATTTAAAGTATGGGAGCAGACTAAATCCAGTTTAAAATGGCTCTACCAAAATCATGTACTGTGTGGATACTCAGTTCTTGGTGTTAAGCCTTTTATTCTACAGATCTACTGTTATACTACAGTATATATATATACAGTATATATACATATATATATGTATATATATGTA
>NW_010559600.1:36102-72539 GCF_000687285.1 Phaethon lepturus | reverse complement strand
GACTGGATATTAGGAAAAATGTCTTTACTGGAAGGGTAATCAAACATTGGAACAGACTGCCCAGGGAAGTGGTGGAATCACCATCACTGGAGGCATTCAAAAAATGTGTAGATGTGGCACTTTGGGACATGGTTTAGTGCGCATGATGATGTCAGGTTGACGATTGGCCTTGATGATCTTAAAGGTCTTTTCCAACCTTAATGATTCTGTGATTCTATTCTATGATTCTAATGCCTTGACCTCTGTCAAAAATGCTTGAGGCTGAACCTGCTCTTGTGCCTGCAAGCTTTGGGGAATACTTGAAGGAATCTGAGAAGCAGCTAACCTACAGGCAGACAGGTCCTTTAGGCATGTGAACCCATGTGTTGAAGAGGTGAAGATACAACCTGTTAAATAAGACACTTCCTATAAAGCATTTCAGAGAAAGCTATCAGTCACAGATGCATTCACACATAGAAAAATATCAACTAATTGAAAAAAACCCCACAACAGTAACAATAATACTCAACATCCTGTTTTACATTCCTCCAAGAAAAAGTTAAGCAGGGTGGCATTTTTTGTCTTAATGTCACACATTTTGCATTGTTTGTTGAAAACAAAGGCAATTTTCACAGCTGAAGAGTGATCATTTTGATACACAAGTTGTGTCAAAGCATAAATTTCTCATTGCTCTATTCAATACTCCTCTTTTATTACATGCTGAACATAATATAAACAAACTTAACAGCATGTCCAGCTATTAAATGTACATGGGTTTTCACAAGTAGCAGAAATTCTCCGAAGGCTGCAAGAAGCTTTGCTCATTCATTCATTCATTCATTCATTCATTCATTCATTCATTTATGTTTCTTTTGCAGTTGGTGTAGCCTCTGAAGTTCTTTCCTTTGTGTGATTGATTAGGCACTCTAGTAATTCAGCTTTAAAAGCTATCACCATAACATTTCTTGCTTTTTTTCCCATGGGGAGACAGTACAAAAGAGTATTTCTGCCCTACTTATTGGGTTTAAGAGCTGCAAAAGCTTGGACTGATTGGGTAAAGAAGGGTGACTCTCCGCCTGTTCACATCTAACATTCAAAAACTGTGATATCCATAAGCACATAAAATTTTATCAGTCTTCATTACTGGTGGAAGCAGGGCTCCTCAGAGTCACATGCATGCATACATACTCTGCTGCCAGACAAATAAAAATCTTAGTTCTTTTTTACACAAAAACTAAAAATCTCAAATGAGACAAAATTACCACAGCTGTGACTTTTAAAATACACCAGCCATCAGAATAAAGTTGTGAGAGCTGACAACACTGCAGCTTCCCTACAGCAGGAAAATAAGATCCAGTGCTTAAAAGGACTGTTACATTGTACCTAAAAAAATACAGAGGTCCTTTCACAAAGCCTTTTGTATAGGCTCCCTCCAGGGATTGGAGTGAAGAGATGCTCTGTGTACTGTTTTAGGTTAAATGGGAACATCTTTGGCTGTAGAAACTCCAGAATACGTTATGTTCTTTGTCTCATTTCGAAAGCACGGAGTGCAATTGCAGCAGTACCCCAGTTCCTGTTACCATATTGCAATGCAGCTTGTTTCATACCCAGATTACATATCTATTTCATGTGTGTCCATGCTCTTACTCACAGACTTCTTGTTAATGATACTACAGCCACCTAAAAGTCTATCTGCTGTAATAACTTGACGTTGGCTACCCACAACACTCCGTCTTCCTTTTCACATGTGTAGAGCAGCTGGCTTTTCAGATGCAAGAGGAGACCTGTACGTATATATTGTACAAGCCAGGTTGCAGAGGATGTCCATTATATTTGGTATTGTCTAAGAAGTACTATTTGGAAGAGAGGTTGGCAAAGAAATGTCCAACAGGAAATGACAAGTAAGTGCTAATGTGTAATACAGATGGCAGCAACCTGACACCTTGGCATAACGCAGGTTCTCCTCTGCCTGATCCAGTTCTGACCTGGGCAAACAGAGCGAAGAGGAGAAAAGGAGTTTGCTTTCTGAGCTGGTTCATGCTCTTGTCATCTTGCCAGGAGCAGCCAGCTGTAACACATGGTTATGATTTGAATGCTTAATGAGAGAGCACTGGGATTGAACACACAGAACAACTAGAATGGACAAGCATTACAACTACCTAGGTTTTCTGTGGAAGCAATGAAGCATTTCTTTATTCCATGAGAAAACTTCCAAGCACGGCATGCATGGTGGGGAGTTACAGGATGTGAAGGTATAACCACAGGTTTCCTAAGGAAAAGGTTATCTTTGTAATGATTCAGAGGGAGGTTTATGGTAATGTTTGGGCAACATTGTAGGTATCTTCTGTTGGCAAAATGTAAAAAACCAGGCAAAAACAGCGACTCCATGCTGTCTCCTTTCACCTTTGCTCCCCTTACTTGTCAATATGATGGTGACAGCAGACAGAAATAGACACCCTAGCTGGAGACAAATATTCCAGACAGAGCACCCCTGTTCATCTGGCTTGAAACTGCTGCATTACCTTCAATACCTTGGGCAAGCAGCGGCCAACACCAGAGATGAGTATCTCAATCAGCACCCTTTTCTCGTCCTGCCAGGAGCTGCCAGACGCGCAAATGCCAAGCAGTGGGATGGCAGTCAGCGAGTATGCCAAATGGCGTGTCCCAGATTGTGCCCTCTCAGTCCTGAGATCTGGCAAACTGTCATTTCTTTAAGCAAGACACTGTGCTTGGATTAAATATGCAGAGAAGGTGTTTTATTTGCATACAACATCAGATTTTAATTTTTGTTTTGACCTGCACAACTGCCATGTTTACTTCCTGTTTTGAACATTTGGAGGGAAAATTGGCATCTCAGACACTCTTCTGGTAATTTGGTATTTACTTTTTTATGGTGATTACTACTGTGATACCAGAAAATGTCCTTTGTGGTCAGTGATACCTTGCTTTATGTTTGCTGTCAGCTAGTGAACGTTCAGTTTTTATATTAAGTTATTTTATAGAAGGGTATCCAAGGTCTGACTCTTGCAGATAGCTCTAGACATATTGTTATTCTCACACAGCTGATTCCAATAAATGATAAAGGTTATCAAGTTATGTTACTCTAATGGTCTCTAAGTTTTTACTAACCTTGCATGGGGCCAGGTTTAACGTATGGATTAGGATGAGTCTGCAGGTGCACCAAAAGCTTTTTTTTTCCTAATCCCACTAAGTATGTTACAAAATTCCATGTCATAGAGCAGAGTAGTGGAGTGGCTCTTATTACTAGGAAAACAAGGAAGATCCCCAAAAATGTAATTTTAGGAGAAAGATCCTAATCTATTTCCTTTTTGCCATTGCTTCAGATCAGTTTCGATTGGGTGTGCCATTTAAAAATATGAGCTGCAATTTTCCGGGGTGGATGTGGAGGGGTTTTTTAGTAAAGGGTAATTATTTCTCATACAATTCACACTGTTAGTCAGTGGCCCAGGGATGTGTGTGACGCTGTATGGCTCCCTTTTGTACTCTGTCTAGCCAACACACCTCTCAAATCCTCTGTGCCTGAAAAATGCTCATGAATAGTCTTTTAAGTTTTTCTTTGTTGCTGTAATTCCTACAGAAAGACAATATATTCACTTATCATTTTGTGACTGGACTGAGAAAGCAATGACCTGCTCAGCTCTCTGGCAGTTTCAGTGGGCCATCAGTGTTCAAGGATGAGAGAACTTGCAGAAGAGTCTTTCTTGGCTCTTGCTGAGTCTCGTGCTACAGACTGAGAACAAAGTATGTGTATTTACCCACCTTATGGCAGTTACCTTTAGTTCAACAACTTTTGTTTCCACCTTCAGCTCTCAAGTCTTTGCCATCACTGTAGAAGACCAGAAAAATGTTTGCATAAATTCATTCTGACGACAGAGAGCAATAAGTGGAGATTTAAAAGTACACTTATACATTTTCCTTTGAAACAACAGTTCTTCTTTCCAGTTACAGTTTTCACATTTATTGCTGGTTCATAACCATAACATACTGGTCATCACATCCTTTCAAGATTTTTATCTAAGGAAAGAAAAATGTTACTTATAAAGAAGAGTCTTGGGTGTGATATCTTGATAATGGCTGTATTAAGTGAAATAGCAGAACATAAAAATCTGTAGTATGTGTAAACAGGAGAAATCACTGGAAAAAAACCACACATTGCCTGTAAATGACCACTGAATACCACTGAATTGTAGCCAGTTTTGATGGTAACAGGTATGCATATTACGCTTGGTTCAAAGTAATCTCCAGGTGCTCTTGAAGCAGAATCAATAGGAAGCAACTGCAGCATGTAGCAAACTGAATATTATTTAATTTCAGTACAACAGATACTAAAAACGAAATATATATAAAAGTGTACCCTGGTTTTTCACATGTAGGGATGATTGTGACTTTTACAGCAATTAATCAGAAGTCATGGACGGTTTTCAATTTATGTATTTATAAAATAATGTCTCTAGAGTCTTATTGCTAATAATGTTATGTCTGTATGAATGACACTTTTTTATGAGGAAGGTGGAGAGGTGGATATTACAGTGAATTACAAGGAGCTTGCATTGAAAAAAAGTCACAATTTTGTCTACTTACGCTAGAGCTGTGCAGGCAGTAATATAATGTTCTCTGCCCATTTACTTTTACAAGTGGAATGTGACACATTTTGTGGAATTAATTTTGTGAAAGAGAACCCCACTAACTAATACAATGCAAAATAAATTTTTTGTGGTAAAAACTGAAGATTCACATTCTTGATCCATAAATTGGGGGGGGGGGAATAAAAAAGAAAGAAAAAAGAGAAAAAAATACATATTTTGAAGACGATGCTCTTCTAGAAATTGCAGTCTGCACAGTACAAACATTCATGCCATAATAAGAGATAGAAAAGGGAAAATATCCATGTTGCTGACAGACCGGCAAGAACCCCTGCCTGCAGTTCTCCTCTCCCTCCTGCTTTTCCATAAGAGCTTCCCTGGACCTGGTTATCCTGTATTCCCAATGACTGAGTCACTGAAAAAAAGTTACTTTGCTCATTTTCCCATTCTGTACTGTTTATCTTAATTACATTAGTGAGAGTGAAATAACTCTCCAGCTAATTCTACCATCTTGTATCAGACCTTTGTTATGGATGATTTGACCTCTCGTCATTTTTGTCTGTTGAACCTGTATGGTAAATTGTGCATCAACACGAAGGATCTTGCAAACAAATTTGTGGGGTTTGAAATATCCAAAGTTGTATGAAAAAGGGGAGTACCCAGAGACTGGGTATCTTGATGCACTTGGAAAGCAAGAGAGGGGATTTTGGCCATAGACTTTGTCCCTGTAACTCCTAGCTAAGATGTCCTCTCACAGTCACTTCCTGCTAGGTTTCCTTAAGAAGCACAGACAGAAGACAAGCATCCTGTCAAAAGTGAGAGAGATATACACTGAATAATTATTAAAAAAAAAATTTTTTTATGAACTATTGTGTGAAACAGTTTGTGATTGCCAAAATTACAAAACTCCTTTCCTTGTAATTTAAAATAAAAAGCAACACCAAAAAAAACAGTGTAGGTAAAATGTTCTCCCTTTCATAGGTGAGTCTGAACTCCCACAGTATAGTGTCTTTTTAAGTACATTTGTAGAGAAAAAGCACTTCAGTTGTTTCACCAAAGTTTGATTTTTAGTATTCCACCTTTAAGAATGTTTAAACCCTCAATGACTGAAAAGAAATTAAGAATAAATACATGGTGTCTTCAAAAACTATTGGGCAAGGTTTTTGTTTTAGAAGCAGTCATCTTAAATGATAGTTGACAGCTTAATTTTCTGTAACAGAGGAATGAGATAAATAAGACAGATTCAGAAACAAAATATTGAATTTTTCTCCAAGCTTTTTATCATTGCATCATTCTTAAGAAAAGCAAGATTTTTTTGCAAGAATTTGGCTATGCTTCTTTATGCAGTTACACATCATATGACTAATCACTTAGGATATTTTTTTAGGACATTATTAATATAACAGAGAGGAAGACAGAAAAAAAAACACAGTATAAAATTAGAAAGTCCTGATGGACTGACAGAAGACTAAGGGAGAAAACTTACTTTTATTTCAATGGGCTGTGTTAAGATTTCTATGCTAATTTAATCAGTTGGTACATTTATACCATGAAATAGAGGAGATATGGAGCTCTCTTAACAAGGTACAGCTGAGCTACTTTGGAAATTTGAAGCAGGTATATAGGTGTAATAGGTTACACTGGGCACTTTCTGTCAGGAACTGTTTGGTGTCTCTGCTGGGTACAGTGTCTCAGGGAATTGTGTACCTTTGCTGTGGGGTGATGACAACATGTCCAGTAACTTCTTGAAAGCCGGAAGTACATACAAACGTATAAGAAGATTATATACATGTGCATGTGTGTGCATATATAAAGGGGTGTGCATGTGAAATATGCAGTACAGATACAAACTTTGTTTTGCCAAAATACAAGTATCCTTGATATTCCATGTAGGATTTCTTCTGCCTGACAGTTTTTTGCTAACCACTCTGGCACAGTAAGATGAATTAGCTAGCAAATGCCAGTCAGATTTGGAGAATCACAGAAGCATTTTCAGATGTTTTGGCACTTCTCTGAACTGGGTAGTAGAAGCAGCAAATCTCACAGAGAGCCAAGTTCTGATTCCTTCTCATACCACCGTCTCAGCTAGAACTAGGGATATTGCAGAAAAATGTTTGGTAAACCCGACTACCTGATATTCAGCAATGCTTATGTTAACATTGAAGCACATTTGCATGTGTCTGTATCTAAACTTATATATGGAATTTGAAGGCATTGTATCTTTAAAAAGAAATGAGAAATTGCATATATGTGGCAAATAATATCAACACATTGTGTTGATGTATACATGTATACCTTAAAGCAGAAAACATATGCTATGACTTATGTGCTAAATCCTGGTTGAGAATATTTAACTCCTTAAATACAAGCTCACAGATGTGAGCCATATATTTCAATTTCAAAATCATTTCTCAGAACAATCATATAAACCAAGTCAGTCTTACAGTTTGCAAATGAGAAACAGGCTAATGCCTGTTCAGTTTGAAGGCCAGATCTATTGACAGCAAAGAGTAAGTTCTGCTCACATCACATGAGCAGTTTTCATGCCTGATTGCTACTGCCAGCAAATTTTACCCAAATATCTTTCATAACCAGCACAAGTAGACTAAAAAAACCAGAATGTTTGCATAACTTTATTTAATATTTTAAGAATGTTACCTGGAAGTAATTCATTAATTTTTTATTCCTAGGTTCAGAAAGGGATAGGTTTCAAAAAGGCAATTTTTAATACTTTTACACTGTGCTTTGTATTGCCAGAGAAATTTTTTCCTACTTTGATTTTGTAATTCATAGTAGCTATGAGCAGATTTTGCCTAAAGAATTTATAAATGTTTCATATGTGCCAGCATGCAATTACAGTGATGTAAACAGCTTTAATTATGATCCTAGCATAACATAAAAATTAAAAATCTTTCCAATTAAAAAGTAGAGATAGAATAAGGAACGAATAAGAACAAATTGATCATCAACTATAGAGTGTTTTTATTCTAAACTTCAAAGAGTGATATTTCTACAAAAGTCTGAAGGCAAGACAGCATGAAGAATTCTTTAGTATAGCATTGTGACAAATGCGTATTCTTTTAAATTAATCCTTTTTTCTTTTCCCCTTTGTATGTGGAATAGAAGCTGGAATGTACATTCATGATACCTGAAAATAATTATGTGTTACTTTATTGTGCTCCTCCTGAGTGAGGCAAGCTATGAAAATCCTGCTCAGTCATGTTCTCTATCTGACTTGTTAACAAAAGTAAGGGTCACCCAGTCTTTTAGATAATATCACAGCTTCTGAATGACTTCCTTATTAGTATTAGATACAAATGGAAAAATATTTTTTACATTGCTGTTCCAATGTAAGCCAGTGAACGGTATTGTTGAGTGCTGTGAAAAAAAAATTGCTGCATTTCTTCCCTGCAGTCACCACATGTTGTCTTCCACAGGACTAGTTAGGTTTTTACTTCTGAAAACAACTTTTTTTCCCCAAAAATGAAAATGTTGTTAAATAAAATGTAATAGTTTATAGAAAAAGTCTGACATTTTCAGAAGTCATTCCTGTGAGATCTACTGAACACGTACAGTGACTATACTCAGAACCTATCACTCTTTTTGAAAGTGCTTCTGTTAATGTATTTGTGCAATATTTCTGACACTTTCAAGATGCATTAGACTGACTCACTGTGCCCACATATATCAGTCTATTATGTATGCAGTGAGAATAATATCTCAGAAGCATTAACTTTATTGCATATGCCATCTATAGACAACCCATACCCGAACAGTAAATCCAATGCATGCTTCAATTTCATGTATGTGCAGTTCCTACACATATGATATTGATACACTACACAGCACGTGCCCACCTCTTTCTGGTGTGAATGAGGGTAACTCTGATTGTCCCCACATCAAAGATGCTCCTAATATGGGGCATGCATCTTTGGGTTCTGATCCTATGTTCAGATCTGACTGACGTGAATCTGATAAACCTGTTAAGGTCTACGGAGGCTTGCACAGTGTAAGGATGAAGAAGTTATGTCCAGAATTTATAAACTAATCTTTAAAGTTTGTTTGGTGGTGTCGTGAGTTATGATATAAATGCATATTACTGTTATTAAAAAATTTTGAAGACTAATATACCTAAGAAAAAAAAAGTTAGAAATGGCTTAGTCTACCCGGGGGTGAAATAGATAACCTTTATTAATAGGCCTTATACCTTTCCTAGCTCTGATATTAAGAGCTTGAAGGCAGGTTATATTAGAATAATGCTTTACTTGGATGAGGTGGGAGACCATTGCACACTTAAGGTTTGGTGTTTTTTTGAGGCAAGACTGATGTTGACTGCTGCAAAGCAGAACAGGCACAAGTACATCTTCAAAGAGAGTTTTCTTTCCCATTCATTTAGCTCATTAACTGAACAGATCTTTGTGAAAAACACACATAAGCAGTTTTCACATATCATTGTGCTATGAATATAAATTGCAATTTCAAATCATTCTGGCAGCCTGCTGATTTTCTTTGAGATTCCTCCAGGACTGTTTAATGCTAATCCATCTGGGTACAAGGAAAAAAAAGTCAATAAAGCTGGTGCAGAGAGGTGGAAATTACACCTTCCTGTGTTAGCAACAACTTACTCCCTAAGAAGAACTTATTTTCAGCAGTTTTTGCTAGGAACTTTGACAAAGATGGAGGGACCCAATTACAATCACCAGAGGACATCTGCTAGTTAATTTTGCAGCGGACAGATGCAGAATTTCTGCATGCTTCAGGTGTCTTCAATTGCCCTTTTATGCTTCTTACCCACTTCATAAGTAGAATTGCAGCTGTTGAATACCCTTACAATCTGGCCGCTGGCCTGGGGCGGGTGAGGAGCAAAGAATGAGGAACTCCACCTGTCTTTCTGTTAGCATATCCTGGTGTGGTCCACAGCAAAATCTGTTACATCCTCAGCATGGGGCGTTCACAGAGAAATTCTGAACTGAATAGAATTTTGTGCCACAAGTGCTTTACGGTTCAAACTGAGCTGTCTAAATGTTTTCTAGTAAAAATGAATTAAAAAAAAAATCACATTAAACAAAGAAATAGAAGCATCTGATAATGTTGTGTGGCTGTAAACTGGGTTTTCTCCAAAGCCAGGGCTCACCCTTTCCTGCCCGCTGTACTAACCACAACACTTCACTAAGGAGCTCAGGTCAGCCAAAAGAAATTTTGCACCAAAACTGGCAAATGACAATGTTAACCAGATAACTGGTCCTTGATCTTTGGTGGTACCTGGAGTCACTGGGGAATTCCTGAGATTTTCAGGAGAGAAAATTTATTTGGACTCTGATCTGAATGTTTGCAAAACAGAAAAACAAGTACATCTTCAGAGACAGTTTGTTTCCCATACTTTTAGCTCCTTAACAGAGAAGGACTTTGTTGAGAACACAAGTAAGCAGTTTTCACAAACCTTTGTTCTGTGTTTGGGATTTCTAGAAGATCGTAAGACACAGCCAGTGTCTCTATACAGTAGAAGGTATGAGCCCTGACGTTGGGGAAAATCTCATCCTCTAGAATCCTAAGCAGCTTCCCATCTTACAGGGGTTTCAGAACATGCACATGTATAGCTGTCCTCTTTAGCTGTTCTCAAACAGGGATGGGATGTCACTCAAGTACAGCAACAGGACTTGAGACTCTTATTTCTATTTTCCTTCTGAATACAATTATCTGTTCTTATTAGCAAGTGGCTGCTTCCACTGGAGCAAAAATAGCACTTTGATATGGATCAACCATTGTTTTTTGAAGACAATGTTTTATAAAAATCTTCTGCATGAAAATCTTCCATTTAATTCCATGATAGAAGGTACTGAGTTTTGGTTTGGTTGCATTGGGTTCGGCTTGTGTGTTGTTCTTTTTCTCAAATGCTAGTTGCTTTGACCTTTTAACAAGTTTTGGAATCTTTGAAAGACTGGTATTTCTGTGTTCCCATTTTAAGTCCTTTGTGGAAACAGATCGTAAGTATCAATTTCTATTTGCTGTCCAGTCACTGAGCCTATGAAATGAGTTCTCTAAGAGGAACACCTTGCAGTCAGTTTAGATCCTCTAAACTAAAACTGCTGTTTAAGGTTACAAGGGTCACAATGACTAATGGAGGACTCCAGCCTTTAGATTTATGAATTACTTTGTGGAGAGGAAAAGCCTTTCTAGGTTTTCAGCTTAAAAACTGAAAAGGCTTAGAAGAGCCTCCAAGGACTGCAGTAAGTTAATCACATCCTCAGAAAGGTGGTTAATGTAATAAAGTTTGGGGGGAGCTGCTAGGTGACTCAGCTTTGTTTCAGGGAGGGAGGGAGAGGAAATAAGCTGAAAATGAAGGTTGTTGGTCCTTAGTAAACAGACTAACACCCCCACCCTCTTTTCACTGTGTATTTATTTAGTGTTAAATGTCTTCAAGTAGTGGTAATAGATAAAATAATACACATACATGCAGTGAAACCAGCTTCTCCTGTCCCAAACATAATGTCCCAAACTGCAGGAACAGAGACTTACTACCTGTTGTGGTGGGTTAGCCTTGACTAAGGGCCAAACTCCCACACAGCTGCTCACTCACCTTCCTCCAGCCCTTTTTCTCATACCCAGCTTCACTCACACTTCCCCCCTTTCTGCTGAGCTGGTGGGGACTGGGTGGCTGCAATCAGTTTGTAACAGTTTGCATCTGCTACTCCTTCCTCCTCATGGTTTTTCCTGCTCCAGTGTGAGTCTTTCCCATGGGCTGCTCTCCTTCAAGAGTAACCCTCTCTGCTGTGGGTTGTCCATGGGCTGCATGGGAATACTTGCCCTGGCACCTGGAGAAACCTCCTCCCCTCTTTATTCCCTGACCTTTGTGCTCTCACTTCTGTTTCCCTCACTTTTTGTTCCTTCCTCCTCTGCCTGTGTGGTGTTTTCTGCCTTTTCTTATATATGTTTTCCTGAAGGTGCCACCAGCATGGCTGAGAGGCTTAGCTTTCACCAGCAGTGGGTCTACTGGAGCTGGCTGGACTTGCCATTTACACCCAACACAGCTGGGGTTGGGGCTGGCCATATGCAAGGAGAGAAGAGACCTCCAGGTTTGACCACTGAGATGGGTGTGCTCTTTTGGGAGACTCCCGTCCCTCTGAGGCACACCCTTAGCACTGATGGCACTTGTCTCTAGGAAATGGTCTGTAACTCCTGTTCCTGCTGCTCAGTGCTCCCCATGGTGGCCAGCCAGCTGCCATGGCCATAGCAGCCTTTTTCTGGGTCAAACTTGAGTGCTCTCCCCAACCTGAGCTCAGCTGGGGGTCTGACCTCAGTTAGTAAGGAGGCCTGGAAACAAAGGCCTTCCCTCCCCAAGAAACCACTCTTTCAGGGCACCATCTTGCTTAACTGTTAACATGGCATCGGGAGGCCTGCTGGAGGCAGGACCATCAGGATGGCAGGGCAGGGCCTGGCAGCCAGGATTGTCCCACCACCACACCAGGGACAGGGCAGCTGGGGGGCAGCCCTAGTCCCAGGCAGTGGGCACCTCCCTGGGGATGGGGATGGACAAGGCTGGGACAGGATGTCTGCCAGTGGCTGGGGGCAGAATCAGTCCCAGAGTGGTCTCTCAGGTGGGAGTCCAGCGCCAGAGCCTCAGAGGGAACCAGCTCCCAGGAGCCTGGGTCAGCCCATAGCATTTACACGGCCCTAGTCACTTTGGTGAGCAAGAGATAAAAACAATGAGAGAAGAACTTAAAAGGAAAAAGAATGAGAAAAACAAAAAAAAACCAAACAGGTGAAACTGAAGTATTAAAAAGCTAAATATTGTATTTGATTATTTTTCTGTCTATATGTGAATAAGTTGAATACAAATTTAGCAAGAGAGCTTTCTTAACACCTGAAGATTCCTTCTCTTGTTAGAGCCTGAATGCAGATTTTAAAAGATATTCTGTATTTTACAACAACGTGTTTGTGTTATGTCCTCAAAAAGGGATTTTCTCTTCCTATCACAAAGTTGCCTGAGAAATATTTTCCTCTTTAAATATGGTTAAGAACTCTTTTCATAAAATGAATCCCCTTGAAATGAAAATACCTACTCCCTTTGCAAGATGAGGAAGATGATTCCCAATGAGCATGGATTGCAGGTGACGATGGGTAACCAGAGTGGTTGGCCTTGATTTCTCTCCTGTACACATGGGTGGAAAGGTCCGGTGATGGTGCTTTGAACCATCCAGGCTCACTGAGCCAGAAGAGAGGAGACAATAGGATGAAAGAGAAGTTACAAGAGTGTGTTTTAGATGTTTGACCTTAAGAGATATGGCATGAACTCTCCCCCTCAGACATAGTTCCTTCCCTGGGCTGTTTCCAGGGTAAGATAAGAGTAAATGACTCTTCTGGTAAATCTAGATATAAAAGTGCAAGATAGTATTTAATTAATATTAAATCAGTTTTTAATGTAGTGCTTTTCGTGCAGCTTTGCCTTTGGATACTGTAATATTATCACTGAGTGATTCACTAAAAATGGTGAAAGAGCGGAGGTGTGGCAAGCACTTCCTGTATTAATGGTTCCATTCTGCCTGAACATGGTACCTTAAATAATTAATTCACAATTCAGCGTAAACCTAAAAGCTCTTCTTTTGCAAGTGTCACCAGGCAAAATGTTGGAAATAGTACTCTCCTCTCCTGGAAAGATTTGGGCAATCTCAATCAGGTTGTGGAAAATGGAAAATTACTGTTAGATAACTTGAAATAAGTTCAAGCCTGTGTCAGGGACTTAAAAGATGTTAATTGTGATGTCTTTGTTGGTATATTTTTATCTGAAGTGAATTCATGTGTAGTCTCTCTGTGGCCTTAAGTTACTCAAGACTGACTGTTTCATTACCTTTCATATGTGGCGTCTTCCAAGGCCAGTTTTGCAGCAGATTTATTATTTTTTGTAGTTTATTCTTCCTATAACTTCAGAGTGTTTTTACACAAAACACATCTAGTTAAGCTGATTAAAACTGTTATGTTCAAAGGAGCTCAGGCCAAATACTTAACCATTAAGTACCCAAAATTACGATGGGTGGATTTTCCAAATTTTTTTCTGGGGGCAAAAAAGGGACCCAAAATACACTGTCGTTAAAAACTGTGAAGAGAATTATATCCAGATTCCCCCTCAGAGAGGGTAGGGATTTTGCACAGTGTTCTTGACCTTGCCTTGCCACACGGCAAGTGGCTGGTGATCAGGATTTCCTGAAGGTTGATTCTTTTCTTCCTTGCTGCTTTCTCAGTGTATAACCACAGAAGCAGATGTCACCTAGGTATCATCTGCTTGAAGTGAATAGTAATGTCCATGTATAGTTTATATCCAAATGCTCATTCTGTCAGTAATATACTATTATCATCAAGATACATATTTCTGTTTCACGGAGGAACCCATAAGAAGACTGGGCTTTTGGGTTTCCTTTTTAAACTGAGATCCTTAATTATTTTCTGTGGTGTAAAGTACCATCTTTGCTAATACATTACTTAAGTGTAAACTGTTCCTGATAATCCTAACATAATTGTATTAGAAATTGTTTGTGTTTAAAATGTGACAAGTTGCAAGCGAGTAGAACACTTTCAGCTGTGTAGAAGTTTGAGCTTTTCCAGTTTTTTAAGCAACATAAAAAGAAAGAGCAATACAATTTAAAAGTTACAGTTTTAAAATGCCTTTTTTAATGTTACACCAAATTTACCAAGTCTTATGTAACACTCAAACAAGTCTCTGTTGTCTCAGACAAGTTTAGAAAAACAAAATTGAAAGCAAGTTTTACTGCTGGTGTTGTTAAACCAGGAACTTTTGTGCTGCCTGTGTCCAGTGCTTGTATTTCCCCTTTCTCATCTTGGTCCAGTATCTGTTGTGTTCCTGCCCAGTGCTGTTCTGACCTGCTTGGATGTGACTGCTACCAGTGTAAACAAACAGTTGCTTAGTGTCTTTCAGTAAATGAAATTAGCAACACCCAAGAGTGACCTGTGTGCCATGCATTGCTGTGGATACTACCAAGCACATGATATTTGATCTAAAATGGAAGAATTTTTTTTTTTTTCATGGTATAGTGTATTACTAAGTTGTGGAAGTCATTGGCCTGAGAGCAGGGTCCTCCATAAAAGAGGACAGATAAATTCACAGAGAATAGGTCTACAGGTGATTCAAATGCAGTAAAAAAGATTTAGTGTCTAGCTACTTCTGGTTGTCAGAAGTAGTTGGCTGTCAGGGAGTATAGTAAAGCAAGAGAGTAGCTTTAGTCTTTCCCTGATTCAGAAACTCCTTCCCATTACTCACTGCAACCTGTTACTTGTAGTAGGTAATGGGGCAGGCAGTCTGATTTAGGCAAATCTTGTGCTCACCTGGGACGATGGCCTGGGCTCTGTGACTGAGCAGTATCAATAAACGTCTAAAATACTCTTTTACCATTTTGAACTAAATCTGAATTTAATTTTTATTTAAATCTAAATTATTGTTTTATCTTCATACTTACTTTGGCTGTTGTTTGTTAGGTTGGTGAAAGGTATGTCAGTTCTTCATTTCAGACAAGTATTTCAGACTTCGTTCTGAAATTAGTAGTAGTAAGCAGCACAAGTTGTTTTGAGCCAGGAATAGCTCCAAGGTATATTCAGCTGATCGAACTAGTCAAATTCATTGTTTTACCAACTGCTTTCATGCTCTTTCCGGAACTTGGACTAATTTTAGAGCTTAGAGATGAATTAGCAATTCACAGTGCATGCTCACCAGATGCTGTTGACACATGTGAATAGGACAGCAACACAGCCAGGCTGAAAACAATTTTTGAAGATCACCTTGTCACTTCAGTACTAAAGACTAAGCTAAACAAGAGAAGTAATACATTCATTCACCCCATGCCATTGTTAAATTAGCCAAGCTGAGGGTATAGACATAATACTGTAGAAGAGTTTTATTGGTATGAGCCACAGTCACCATAATTTAGCAAACAAATTGTGTAATTCTGACAGGTGATTCTGTCTGGCTGCTTGTAGTGAAACCTTCCCAGTGCTGGACTCAGTTATTTACAAATTATATAGCTTATTTCCATGCATTTTGTGAGTCCATCAGGTGAGTGTTCTGCAGAAAATGAAGACATTTTCGTGCAAAATTATGTATGCCTTTTTGCAAGCCAGTAAATCTCATTTAAAATAAGCTACTGTCCCAGCCACTCCATGCTGTTTTTTTCATACCTGTTCAGTATAAAACATGGAATGATGCAGAGTGCAAGAATAGATAGGTAAAACTCAGATCTGAATACAATCATGTTCATTCTTTTTTATTTTTTTTCCTCCTGACAAGAGATACACTGTGGGATTTTTTTAAGCTATACACAGAAACATCTTAAACAAAAGGTGGGTTAGAGAGCCAGCTACCCAAGCTTCTGATTCTCAAACTGTCTCACGGTGTGTCTTATCATTAGGACATTCCCCTCTGCAGAAAAGGAATCTGAAAAAAAGATGTGAATCTGTCAAGATGAAGAGATGAGTGAGATTTTTTTCCCCAGAACCTATAGCAAAGCTATTAAAACAATAGCTGCTATGCCTAGAGTTTTTTTTGGAACCAAAGTGCCCACGCTTGTTTATTGTTCAGGATCTGTTGCTACCTGTACGTGTATATAACAATGATTGCTGTGAAAACTGAACTGTGATTTAGCAGATCCATATAGTATGAAATACATGTTACTTGTTTGTTGTGCTTCTGTTTTTTTGCTAAAATGGCCACAGGGACTGTTGTCATAAGTAGAGGAGAGAGGGATAGAATCCAGTCAGCCAGCAAGAGGTTTCTTAAATAGCAAAACTGGAATAAACTACTATAAAAATTTGTTTTCAGATAGTATCTGAGATTTCCCCTACTGTTATCTTTTTCACTGTTATTTTGATTCATCTTCCACCATTGTTTTCTGATCCTGTTTCTATCCTGCACAACTTTCCTCCTTCTATGTATTTTTATAGTGGATGATTTCCCCCAGCATTAGATCATGCCTGTTCCTAAAATATTTGCCTGAGAACTTCTGCTTCTCCACTGGGAGAAGACATCAAAGAGTTATCATCTAATTGATTTTGTGTTTTGTCTTTTTCTTCCATGAAAAATGAGGTCATCACAAAACAGGATAAGAAAAAAAACATTTAAAATAAATTAAGACATAGCCTATAGCTTCACCAAGGCCTATTCATATCCACTGTAAACATTTTATTAGGGTTTTTTCTTAAAAGATATTTACTTACTAGGAGTGTTAGGGGTTTGGTTTGTTTTTTTGGTTTGTTTTTTTTTTTTCTACCTAAAGTGTCAAGAGATTTGAACATTGAAATACAGTGACATAGATCATGAGAGTATAGAGATTGAATAAATTGTCCAACCAAAATGGGAAGTTTTGAAACTCCTTCAAGATTTATGATTAGGCAGACCATTCTTTCTGAGTTAAGGATGAAAAACTAACAAATTAACTGAAAGCATATGGATTCCCTGTGCTGCCATTTCAAATGATGCTTAACTGAAACTAATTAGTCAATCTCTGAAAACTGAGATGGGCAGATCTTCAGCTACTTTAATTCTTTGTCAAATGTGGATCTATACGATTTTATATTGCTTTGAGAATAAAAGAGAGGTCAGAGTTCTGATATTTTTATAACTCTGTCAAATACATTTCCCAGTGAAATCAAGTGGATTTCCACATTAAAAAGTGACGAGAAAGTAGATTGATACATGGCAGCAACATCTTCCAAATCATAATCTTATAATGATTTTTTTTATAGGTATCAAAATGTGTTTAATTTTGCAGCAAAACTACAGAAGAACAGAAATAGGACCATTCAGTGATAAGAAAAGCAGAAAAAAATGCCTGTCTGCAATGGATAATACTTCAGTTGCAACACAGTACTATTAAAATAGCATTTCTGGTGGAAGAATCACCATGAATTTTAAGATATTGTGATTTTTTTTCTTTGATAGTTGTTCTGGAAGGGAACTGTGAAAATTCTTCTGTATATTTTTGTAATAAAAATCAAGCCCTTTCGTCTTCAGTTAGAGGGCTTACTTCATGTTTCCAGTGATGCACCCTCCCTGGAACTGTTCAAGGCCAGGTTGGATGGGGCTTTGAGCAACCTCATCTAGTGGAAGGTATTCTTGCTCATGGCAGGGGGTGTGGAATAGGTGACCTTTAAGGTCACTTCCAACCCAAACCATTCTATGATTCTTTGAAGAAAGAAATTTGGCTAATTATCACATTTACTGACGTTTCACTTATCTACTTGCAAACTGTAATAGATTGGTTGGCAAACTAAAAGCCCAATGAATATTTCCAAATCTATATCTTGAGTTGATTTATTTACATTGTGAAGATCAAAAATGCCAACATTCATAAATGTAAGACAGTTGTTGCTGAGTTTGAGTGGGTGTTAATTGCTGAGGTAAGCACAATTCCATGTTACCTCTTTCTCAGTATCCAAACAGTTCAGTAATATTTTAAAAATATTAATTATCCTGCTACTTAGCACAGAATTCATAACCCCAAACTACCCAGTCTCTGTTATCATTGCTACTATGCAGCCAGAATCATAGTATACACTAAAATTCATTCCAATCTCTAGAATGTTTCTTATGCCTCTTCCCATTCAGGTAACTCACTTTATCCAGATTTCAGAGTACATGAATGAGTTTTCCATTGGACCTCGAGATGTTTGTTGTATTGCAATTTTTTAAAAAAATTATACTCTGGCTGCTTCTGTAGGTCTGTAGAACCTTAACATTACAGTGCAAAATGGATATAAATGGAATGGATGTAATTTGCTACTGTTTTGTGTTTGCTTTTAAGCATCGTTAACTGATTTCTTCTAGAACATGACAATAGACAACCAATTGTAGTGAGAAGTTGCCTGCATTTATTCATACAGTAAAATTCACTTTTTAGTGAATTCAGGCTACCTTTACTGTTTATCATGTGATATTTGACAGCCCATTAATTGGATTCAGGTCACAAGATGTTTCTATTTGACTTGCCACCTTTTGTAGGTGAAAGGAAGCAAACAGTTATTCCATTTCTCAGACTAGCAAAAACTAAAAGATTTATCTCCCACCATAAAGAGTTTGAGAGGGCTAGCAGCACTGCTGGTAGCTGGGATCTCTTTCTGCCTTACAATGGCTGCACCATGAACCCAGTGCTCTGGGTGAGACAGTCAGCCTTCTTCATCCTACCTGCATCCTTCCCCAACTCATCAGATTTTGTCTTTGCAACAGAAATGCACCTCAAAGTGGCAGGATGGGGAGATCAGTGGGAAGTACATAAGCTGCTTGCATGGGAATCGTCCAATGTTGCCACTAGAGAAACACAGCAGAACTTTTCGGGAAAGCCACTGTTCCTTGACTATGAAAAGATAGGCCTGAGTTCAACATCTCAAAGGAGAGAGCAAAGAGGAAAAAGGGTCCGACAAAGCAGGACCTTGTTTCCACAGAGCTGAAGGCAAGCCTTGGCTGCCCTTGCATGCTAAGCATCTGTATGCAGGATCTACAAATGAACCAAACAACTACTGTTGTCACTGAGATCTAGGGGACACAGTGATATCTGGAGAAAAACTTGCCTCTCTGCAAACCTTTGTCATACTTGACCATCTTGTGGTCATGCTTGACCAACTTGATAAACTTCTACAATGGAATGACTAGTGTGGTAAACAATGGGAGAGCAGTGGATATTTTTACCAGGCCTTTGACACTGTGTCCCAAGATAATTATAGAGAAGCTGTTGATGCATAGACTGGATGGGCAAACAGTGAGGTAGATTGAAAACTGGCTGAATGGCTGGGCTCAGGTGATGGTGACCAAGCCGCACAAAGTCTAGTTGGAGGCTAGTAACTAGTGGTGTACCCCAGTGGTCAGTAGTGGGTCTAATCCTGTTTTTAACAGCTTTGTTAATGACCTGGATGATGGGACAGAGTGTACCCTCAGCAAGTTTGCTGATGACACAAGACTGGGAGAAGTAGCTGAAACACTGATGACACTGCCACCCAGAGAGATCTCAACAGACTGAAGAAATGGTCTGACAGGAACCTCATGAAGTTCAGCAAGGGGAAGTTCAACATTCTGCACCCGAGGAGGAGGAACAGCACCTGGAACTGCACCTGGAAATCATCTGGTCAGAAAAGGACCAAGGAGCCCTGGTGGACACCAAGTTGAACATGAGCTGGCAGTGTGCCTTTGTGGCAAAGAAGGCTGACAGTATCCTGGCCTGCCTTAGGAGCTGTGTTGCCAGCAGGTCCAAGGGAGGTGATCCTTCCCCTCTACTCAGCACTGATGAGGCCACACCTGGAGTACTGTGTCCAGTTCTGAGCTTCTCAGTACAAGAGACACCTGGACAAGTGAAGTCTAACGAAGGGCCACAAAGATGGTGAAAGAACTGGAGCATTTCTCCTATGAGGAAAGGTTCAGTGAACTAGGACTGTTTAGTCTGGAGAAGAGCAGGTGCAAGGGGATCTTATTGAAGTATATATTGTATATAATGGAGCCAGTTTGTTTGGAGTGGTGCCCAGCAACAGGACAAGAGGCAATGGGCACAAAGTGAAACAAGGGAAGTTCCTTGTGGACATAAGATAGCACTTTTACTGTGACGGTGACCAAGCACTGGCACACGTTGCCCAATGAGGTTGCTGGGGTCTCCATCTTTGGAGATATTCAAAAGCCAGCTTCACATGATCCTGGGCAATTGTCTCTAGGTAACCCTGCTTGAGCAGAAAAATTGGACCAGATTTCTTCCAGAGGTCCCTTCCAAACTCAACCATTCATTGATTCTGTGAAAGCAGACAGTCTAGTTTCTAAGCTTTGTGCTCTGTTTTGCCATACCTCAGTTGTCTATAATAGGAGCTTAGACACCTACATATAAACACCTAAATGTAGGTATATTCTTGAACTACATGAAACACAAATTTTCTTGTTTTATCATATAGAGTAACACAATTATCTAATTTATTTATTGAGGGATGTTACTTGAGCTGGTTATCTTTTCTCTAGCTCTTACGTAGTTTTCTCCAATTTGTTGAAATTGTTCCAGTTGCTTCTGACAAATGGAGTAGAAATTGCTGTTCACGTTTATAATCTCCATGTAATCTCAGGGAATTATTCCTGAGGAGGACCTCCTAACTGTTTGATACTTCTCTATCTGTAAAAAAAATACAGTTCCTTCTCTAAATTTTGTGGTCACAGTAATGACTTGTAGCCAGTTTCTGTGCTCTACTGCTCAGGCCTCTGTAAGACAAGGTTATGCCATTTTTTATACTGTGTATTGCTTCAAATATTGCCCTTATTATATTTTTGTGTTGGTTGTTTTTAAATTATCTATCATCCTGTTAAAAATTTATTTCAAAATATTAGCTTTCATTAAAAAAAGTTTTCAGTCCAGATGATGCAGAAATAAGTTAAAAATAAAGTCCTTAAAGATTTAATACTGAGGAATGAATAACAAGAGTGAAAAATAATTCTTGAAAGTGCAGTCTCTTTAAAACATTTCATGACATGACTTTTATGGAATGAAAGTCCTGGAGTCTGATTAATGCCTCTGAGTTCTTGGAATTGACTGTTAGCTCTGTAGCTTTACAGGGATTTATTCACAAAAAGAGGTGAATAAAATAATGTCTGATCACAAATATTAAATGGTAGAGGGCAAAAGAAGGTGTTAATTCTGAAGCAGTGGTACTTTCCAAGGGCCTTCCGAGGATGCAGTTAGGTTAAGTAGAAAATCTGCAGGCAGAAGTTGCCCACGAGAAGATGCAAATAAACATTTGTGGTCCTCACAATTTGTGTTACTCACAAGCATTCACCACCATCAGAAATACATGAGACATTTTGTACACTATGACATGTACTCCAGACGTGCTGGAGAGGTAGATTATAACTTTTCCTGACATTTCTTTTTTTCAGTCTCATTTGTATTTTTATACATAACTGGAGTCTTGATAACTTTGAAATGAGTCATATGGTGGTTTTACATCCCACTTGCCCGGATATTTACTATGCATTAGTGTATAAGGTTTCTGATAAGAAAAAGCTGCTCATGTTTTATTCTGCTATGATGGCTTGCAGATTTGGTAACTTCTTTATCAGTTCACACTGCACGCATTTCCTTTTTCTTTAATGGAGAGAGTGGAAATTACCTGGTTTGAAACGCAGGGTAAAGTATGACACTACTGGAAATATTTTAATGAAGAAATAAAAGGTGTGGTACCTTTAGGACTGCACATTTGCCTCCTTTCAAACAAGATAGCACCTGCAGTAACTGACTCAGTTCCCCAAAACTCTGGCCCAAAAAGTGTGTCTACCTCTGCTCAGGTCTGAGTGCATTATTCTGCCGTAGGCCAAAGCCAAAAACCTGTCATGAACCACTCAGCTGCAGAATAGAGGTCCAAAATATGGGAGAGTAACAACTGTAAGAAAAAATAGCGTTGTTAGAGCAATCTGTGTGTAAGGAGAGTAATTCTTGATTTGTTTGTTTTCCAGCTGCATTATCTGCTTTAAAGCAAGTACCTGTTTCTTGACATGACCTTGCTTCACTAATATCTGTGGTCTGTAACGAGCTACAGTATTACAACTGTAAGTATGTATTTCTGTTTTGATTTTAGCTTATTAAGAAAGTAGTTCAGTGACCCCTTAAGACCTGGCAGGCTTTTCAGGCTTCAGGATGGTTCAAACTGCAAGGTTTGTCACGTAAGAAATATTTCAGGTAAATCTGGCCAAGTCTGAGCAAATGTCAGATTTACAAAGAGTCTTGTCAAAATTATAAAGTTAGCAAGCTGGAGGAGAAGCAAAAAAACTTCTGAGCTGCATAACGTTAATTGTTATTTGTAGCTGTAGCAGATTAGAAAATAATACTTGAATTAACAGGCATTATTTTAACTGACACTGTCTCTTTAATAATTAACTCCAACAGATAGAAAAAGGCATTCCAAAGCTGGAACCCTTCTTTCTTGTAGTCAAATCTGCTTTCTTTACTTTTTCCTTGATGTTGGATTATAGAGTTAAAAAAATAAAGGAGAACCTCAAGCCAGATTTTTAAATCCAGAGATAGGCAACAAATTTAAGTACCCTGATTTCTGAAATGCTGAGTCTCTCCAACTTTCATTTACTTTAAAGAGAGCTGCCAGGGCTCAGCACCTGAAAAGAAGGTCAGTTGTTGAGACACTTCACTAAAGATTGGTGATCCAGAGAGGGGAGATCCATAACCAGAGCATAGCATGGTTGTGCCTTTTTGGGAGGGGAGAAGATTCTGAACAGAGAGAGAGGCCCATCCTTATTGTTACTAAGCAGTGTAATATGGATTTTATACTGTGGATACTTAATATAAAGTATATGTAGTGTACTAATTATCCACAGGAGAAAGCAAAGTACCTCTATTTTACAAAACATTAACATTGACTTTTATTTTAGTTTAAAAAAAAAAAACAAAAAACAAACAAAAACCAAAAACCAAACCAAACCAAAACACAAAGAACAAAACACTGGAATGAAATGGAGGGAATTTTGGGGAATACCATGATTTGAAAAGTAAAACTTCAGCCCACTGTATCATGACTTTCCCTTCTGCTGGCTGGTTTGTCCCTGAAGGGTGATACAACCCCATTCTTTTCTCTTTTTTTGCTACATCCAGGTAGAAATGCTGCAGTTAGGTTTGGTTATGGCAACAGCATGAATGTGGGATCAGGAGGTTCCATGAAAGGTAATTTTCCCTCTCTCACAGCTGTCTCCTCAGGCTTAGTATAGCCTGTTTGGGAAATTAAAAATGTTGAAAGGAGGGAAATAAAAAAGGATTTCCAGCAGTTCTGTCAAGTTACATTGGTCTGCCTCTTCATTTCCTTTTGAGGTCCAGCATGTATTTTTTATCAGATTTTGCCTCTTAGTTTTGAGTCTTCTGCATCTCCCCTGCACAAAGCTGTCCCATGGTACAAGCTGTGCTAGCACTCACATTAAAACACTAATTTTCAAGGATTCTTTACCGAGCTGTGAAAAGTTGCTCTAGGCAGGCATATGCCTTGGGGCTCAGATGCAGCAAGAAACTTGTGCAGTCTCCAAGGCCATTTTATGACATTGTTTCTTTGCCCCAAAAGTGGCAGTTCCAACCTGAAAATTCTAGAAACTTCATTTTTGTATTCTGCTCTGCTGAAACTCTGCAGAGTTGAGTGCAGTTACTCCAGGGATTCAAAGGAGTTTTATGTCAATGAGCACCAAACGGCTCAGAGAACCCAAACTGGACCTTTCTCCCCGCAAGGCTCGCTGGTATATGTTACAATCGCATGGCTAAAAAGCCTGCCTCTTAAGCCTCATGCCAGTGCGCAGTAGCCCAGATGTCCACAGTGGCCTGCTTTAAAAGCCCTGATTTGCATAAGTAGGCCTGCCAACAAATATATTATTCCCTCAGAAATTGATTTATGAACTTGCTGGGCTCTTCTTTACACAAGTTTTGCTTGCAGCCAGAAATAAGATTTGGGTATGTGTGTAAAGCTAACAGGTTGAGAAGTGGAAAATCCTCCAGACAAATGTAAAAAGCCAGACACTGCTAGAAAAATTAATAGAATGAATGTAAGTGATTAAGAAGGTTTTTTTTTAATATCTCTTTTGTTTGTTTTGATAGTCTTCAGTCTGAGGCTGGGTTTTGATGCTCCTGGACTGAGTAATCCTTAATATACTGCAGTAATGAGCAAGAGCTTCTAGACAATCCCAAGGGGATTTTACAGGAGTTTCAGAGCAGAGGGCTGTAGGAGCCATTCTGTTATGTAAATTAGACTTGCTGTAGGGTCACTCATGGTGGGAATTTTGGGAAAAGGTTATATGGGGGAAAGCAATGTAAGATTAGTACTGTAATTTTCCTGCTTCTCTCAGTGACCAGTTTATAAAGCCAACTCAAAAATAGGATGAAAAGGACTTTTTGTCCTTTAGATAATTGTGAATTATCAAATTTGTAGCAATATGAGAATTGATCACATAAACAGTTTGATAATTATAAAGTCTCTCTGCACCGGTCCTTACATTGTTATAATAGCATGATGTATAGTGAGACCATATGTCATGTGATAACTCACACTTGTATTACTCATCCTAACTGAGACTAGCATGACTGGATTTATGACAGTCAAGTTGTAACTTGACTGTGGGACAATCAAGTGAGGCAGCGAAGAAATTAGGGCAGTGGTTGTTACTGTTGTCTTTCTGGAGCTAGGTAAAACAGCTGGGTAACAACTCCAGGGAGGGAAGAATGAGAAAGAGTAGGAGAGTCTTTGAGTTTAATTTACATAGTGTGCAAACACAGTGACAGAAGGTGCTGAGGTTATACACAAACAACGAAGAGTTGAGAACTAAAGAAGCTAGTCAAATGTGCTTGTTTAGCCAACCTGCTTTAGGACAGGCAGTGGCCTGTGAGTGATCCCCACGTGTCAAATAAGGCAACATTATTGCTGTTAATGCTGGTCAACACACCATCCTTGTTGCCTATAAGGAGAGCAGGCTTCTTCCTTGTAACGTAGGTACATGCATCATATGCAACTGAGTCTCCTTACGTTCTGTCAGATCACCTGTGCCAAGCACAGCACTGATGCAGAACAGGAGCATTCATTAGAAGCATAGAAGATTGTGTCATAAAGCATAGCTGCAGGTGCGCAGTCAAACCTCCTTATCAAAGCAGGTTTAACTTCAAAGTTAGCCCAGACTACTGGTGGCCTTTTTTCAGTAGTTTTAGAAATTTCAAAGGATGGTAACTCCACAGTCTTTCGCACAACCTATTGCAATTCTGAACCACTCTTTTTGTGAACCACTCTTATTTTTCATTATGTCCATTTAGAATTCCTTTGCTTCTTTCCCAAAGCAAGGAGTACCTCAGAAACAGATTATTCCAAGTACCAATCAATATCCCTGATCTCCTCCTTGCATATATATATATATGTACTTTTCTGACATAGGATTTGCAGTAAGGCCACACGTTTTTGTAGCTTTCCAAATCCAGTCTGAATACAAATTGTCTATGTAATATAAATTCTAACAATAATTTTAGAACCTGGCCATGTTATTTTTAATGTTAAAACCTCAATGGTAACCTATTTTTTAATTTTTTGTCTTTTGGTTTTTTTAAACCACTAGTCCTTGAAAATAACAGAGGGAAACATGCAAAGCTACAACTGTAGTTTTGTTCTTTTTATTCAAATTACAGCACTTTGATAGCAATTTTCTATAGCTGATGTTGTTTGAAAGGCATGCAAGGAGTACTGGTGTTGGTATTCTGTTGCACTTATAGGCAATCAACTACTAAAGCATAGCTATAAACAATTTGTTATTTTCAAGATTGCTTCAACGAGTATTAGTTTCCAAGTCTGCATCTATAAAATGTAGTTATATGGATGTTTATGCCAACTATAGCACTCCAATTTTTACCGACCTTGTACCCTTTGGGAAAAATTATCTTTCAGTGAAAGTTTAAGATGTGTAGAGATATCCACAAAAGATTTTACAGTATAAAAAGCTTCTTGTTGGGGTAATTTGAAATATGGTGTTAGCAATCTCTCTAAAGGCACTTTTATGTTAATTGTGACAAATGTAAATTAAACCACACAGAAAATAGATACCTATTACATAAAAATTCAACGAAATAAACATGTGTTATATGCTGCCATCTTATGGTAATACAAGCAACATGAGTCTTGATGTAGTGGTATACTGTACAGGAAAAATTATTAGAAAAAAAAGGCAATATCTTTCCTGTCAATAAGCTTGTATAAAGTAAAATCAAATCCATTAGTAGTAAGAGTTTAATTTAGAAAATTTATTTATAATTTTCTGAAATTTCACTGAAAATTATTGTGATTTCTTTTGAAAACATTGTACTGAAACTCTTCATTCTAAAAATGAGGATAGTAGTTAATTTGTAATGTCTGAAAGGACATACTTATTGGAGGTCTAGATATTCCTGACAGATCTGGATAAATAGCTAGTGAAGTAGCACCTTTGGTATTATATTTCAAACATGTTGGCATTCTGTCTGTTTTTCTGGACAGAAGCATAATCATATTTATTATAGCCAAATAATATCAGAATATATCTATTTTAAAAAATATTTCCAAAAGTCACTTCATAAGCATTGACAGTTTCTGTCACAAAATACATATTCAAAGTTTGTATATGTTGCTGTAGGATAGCATGACTGTCAAACCTACATATATACTCAGGAAACGCTTAGAAGTAAAATCTGAACAAGACTATTAAACCTGAAGGGACTGCCTTTGCTTAGGATGTCCATGAACAAAGCATTGCTAAAAACTGGGAGAAAATATAAGACTACTGTAATTAAACACTGTATTTGCCTCATCCTTATAGCCTTCCATAAGACCTGCTTTTGACCTCAGTCAGATGGATCTTTGCTCTGATCAAGTTCAGCCATTCCCTTGTTCACTGGGAGAAAAGCAGTTAATGATTGTCTCCATTCTTAATATGACTGAATATTGCAAATCTGATCCCAGATTAATGTGATGAAAGAACAATGGATGTACACCTTTGTGCTATGTATAATCAAACCTTGGTATTTACTGGAAAGCAATCTCAAGTATTTAGCAACAGCTTCAAGTTTATTTACAGCACAAAGACAAACAAATAGAATCTCTTTTGATGCAAAAACATTCCTCTGCTAAGTAATTTTCTGTTTGTTTATTTTCGTACTTTCAGCTACATAAAATACAAAGCACAAATGCTCGGTTGATGAAGTTGTCAGACTGAAAACGTAAAAGTTTATGTTTAAATTAATTTGAATCCGTGTTCTAGACCCCAGCTGGAAATGGATTTCAAATTGACAAGCATAACAGCTGAACGTATGTGAACTGTTTTGAAATGGCCAACTTCAGATGATCTCAACAACCTCTAAACTCTTCAAGTTAATAGGCTAGATAAAAACAGAGATTCCAAACTGTGTAGAGCTTTATACTGTAAATTGTCATATAGCAATTTTAAAATCAATTCAGTGTTGAACAGGAAGCCAATGTAATTCTCTCAGAACTCAAGTTTCATACTGAGATCTCCTTGTGCATGCTAAATCACAGCATCTTTATTTTCTATGCTTAGGAAGAAATTGCATTTAGGGGAAATATTCAGAAAGTCATGCAGCAATCCAATTCTGTATGCCGAGATACTAAGACAACATATGGTAGCATAGGCAGTAATGGCATTTTGTGAGCTGTAACTCAGTAAACTAAATCTGGTCTTGGAGTTCCAAGGTCATATTCTTGACTCTCTTACTCACATGGCATGTCATTTTAAAGTAGTATTTGAAAAGTCCAACTCATTATCGTTAGTTTCTTTGTATATTTTTGTCCTTCAGGAGAAAAAAGGCACAGCAGTAGAGGAATAAAAACTACAGTCCGAAGTCCATGCGGTGGGTGACTGTCAGCATCCTTACTTCTGCCTAGTGGTGTCTTATTCTCTAAAAAATCATCCCAGTGTTTGATGAACTTCTTCATGTCTTAGATGATAGATGAAGGGAAGGTTTGGGGAATTAGGTATACATAATACCTTTCAAAAGAATTGTGTGTCACTTTATCTAAAGTAGTGTTTCCTATTTGAAAAGTCCAACTCTTATTTTCATTGGTTTCTTTGTATATTTTTTGCCCTGAACCATGAGAGAACTTATTATCCATAATAAAAAGCTTTCATTTTCTTAAAATTAAATGCAAAGCTCAAAAAACTATTTATAGATCCTGCTAGAGCTGCTGCCTCTTGTCTTTAATAAAAGCTCTATATTTTAAGCAATACAGAAGTTCAGCTTATAAGTTAGATCCATATTTTAAAGGAGATGAAGTAGACTTAGAAAAATATTGGCTAACACAAGCCTGCTGATCAAAACAAACAAACAAACAAAACTGAGAAAAACATGTAAAATTACATTATGAAATGTGTTACTTGACTGAGACAATTTCTATAATTTACCTCCATTTTGGTGCAACTTGTTGTACTGTATTTTGACATTTTTCTTTGGTTCCATTCAGGATTCTTAGCTTCAACTAACTGAACGTGGGATATGCTGTTCCATTGACAAGCATCTGAGCCTTGGTTAAACGTGACTTTGTAATAAGGAAACATGATACTGGTGAAATCATAAAAAAACCCCACCAAACCTCACTGCATTACTGAATAAACATTTGATCTTTTTTTGTTTCCATCTCCCTCTTGTGTTTAGACTACACCTGCTATAATAGGTTCCCCACCAAATTGTGAAGCCACTTTCAATTACTTTGTGGAGTAAAAGCACTACTTGAAACATTTTGTTGTTCAGAAAAATGGATACTACTTTTTGATCAACTTTCTTTATGCTTGAATCTTAATGTATTTTTTCCAGTCTTCTTAGGCACTACTGAATGACACTAGACAAGCTGAAGCATCTGTCCTTCTAAAGTACTTTAAGAATAATCAGTGTGCTGCTGAGCTCTTAAATGCTTCTTTTTTTCAAGTTGTTAATAATATGTTGAGAACTTATGCATCACACTTCACAATTACTACAGCAAGTCTGTTGTGTTTCAGAAGACATATGCATGTTTTTAGATGACAGTGCAGCAAAGACACGGTATTCTTCAATTTTCTTTCTAGTCTTAGGCTAAACAGTTCAAGTAACAATCAAAAGTAGCAAACATGCATAGGCATTTAAAGTCAGTATTAGTTCCTTTTTTAGTCGATCGATATCAGTGTCTGTCTCTGTCACCCCTCTTGGTAAAACAACACTGTATATCATCAGAATTCTGATCCAAGGACAAGAATATTTTTAATTAATTTTGTTCTTGTTCTTTACACCTGGGTATAACAGAAATGAATGGTAGTAACATACTTAAGGAATTTCTCTGACAATAAACCTTGAAATATTACCTGGAATTGGTATACATCTTATCTTCTCTGCTGTCCTTAATGAACAAGTGTAAAAATAACCTGGTTAAGCAAGTTTCACTCTTGGCTCTTCACTGGATAGTAGAATTTTTCATGCCTGTATTCATAATAGATTATACCTCTGTTTTGCTGCTTTTACAAATAATTCCCAGGACACCAAAGGGATTCCATAAAGACACATTAGGAATTGTTGTGATGGACAGTAAAATAATTATTTTGTCATTCCCCCATCCCTACATTTCAGGCTGAAATTATGCACTTCTGCATTAATCAACATGAAAATTTAAGAGTTAAAAACTTAAAGAGAATTGAAAAAGGAATACAAGACATTCAACTGACAATTGGTAAAAACTGCGCTCTGTCCTTCCAGCTTTGTTTGCAAAGACAGATGTTAAAAGCCTGCTCTGGGATTTGTACACGTTTTGTACTCACAGACCAGTCTGTGGTAGGGAGCTATGTATGTAACAGAGAGAATGAAATGTTGGGACAACAACAGAGATCCTGTTTCTCTACTTAGTGCAAACACAGTACAAAAGAGTGGGATGGAGCCAAGTGAATACCCCAGAGCTGTAGACAGGAACTGAAAGAAATGCCATGCAGATGTTAGCATTATAACACACGTTTTTTCAAATGTCTTTGAAATTTGCTGATAAACATCAAGGCTAGAAAGTGTTATTTAGCTAAAAAAGCTAAGACAGATTTTATTGGCACAATTATTAGGGACTTAAGAATAAAAAAACCCTATTTTTTCACTTTGATAATCACTATTGCTTTAATATTTTTTAAAACTGGCTGATATCATTTGCTCCTATGTCTTTTACCTCCTGTCCTCATGTCACAATGGTCATCAATCACAGGACTCTCTCCTTTCATTTTGTGAAGATTTTATTAATGAGAATTAATGAGAAAGGATTCTGTGAATATTCGAAGTTGAATATTCTATTTCAATTTCTACCTTGCTTGCAAAGTCCCTTTTTTCTTTTCTTTCCAACCATTTCCCTTACCACTAATAAAAGTTACTGAGAATTTTATGATTAAAGCAGATTAGTTATACTAGCTGTAAATTCTTTGCAAGTGCATAGAAAAAACATATTAGATTTAAAGTTGGTGGTTATTATTTTTTGTTCTGTGCTACTTCCATCCCGTGATACTCTGCAGAGTGACTATACTACTAAATATTATCTGGCATTACAAAAGGGCTTTCCAGGGAAATCAGTTATGTCCTTTGGTTGTACCAACAGTGTAGAGGTATCAGGTACTGCTGATTCATTCTCTCTCGTTCTTTCTCTCTTTCTTTCTCTCTCTTTCTGTAACAGTCGTATCCTGTCACAGGAAGCACATAGTTGCCCACACCATTTCTTTCAGTTTTATAATTTAGGAATGGACAAGCGGCAATATATAAAAGACTGGGAAGGGGGGCGGATCTTGTTTATCTCTGGCAGATTTTTAATGGAAATTGTATCAGATTCATTTGTCTATCTGGTAGTTTCTAAGACACTGTCCTTCTCCCATTTTAGCATTAGATTTTGATAGCCATTGGATGCAATTCCCAAATCTTGCTTCAGTGCACACATTCAGTCTTGAGTTACGTGCTTTCCTTCAGTCTAAAGCATACAAGTTCTCCAGCAAATTGTATGAAACAGACAAATGTGTTTTAAAGCATCATTTCTCTGTGTTGAGGCCCTGACAGTCAAGGATTTTCAAGTTAGATGTAAACTGAAGTTCTGATTTGCTGTAGAAAAAGCTGCAATTCTGAGATATTGTATTTAAAAATAGTTCTGTTCTTTGTAAGTCTGTGAGCCACAGCAATCTATTAATGGCAACTACTATGAGGTATTCCACTGGTGGCAAATAAAAATTTCAGTTTATTGAAATTATAAGGTTTCTAAAAAATTGGCATTGAAAAGTTATTTTTTGTATCTGAAAACTTTGTGAATCCCTAAGCTTTATATTAAAATACTTGTGGCATGAGGTCCACCAAAGACTTATTCTTACCATTCATTACCACCAGAGTTTTGGTGTAGCTGGATTCAGTAAGAGCAGGTTCAAAAAGTACTTCGGGTTTTTGTGTCTAGTGGGACAAAGTGGAAAAGCCTAATTCAACTCCCCCCTGTACGTCATTGTAAATCAGGAAAAATTCTAAAACTTAATACATTTACCTCTGGGTAGGAAGTAGTATGACAAAGTAAGTAAGAAAAGTAGGTATTTTCACCAAGATTTTTATCTCTGATTTGGGAGATAGATGACAAAAACTTCAACTATAAAGTCTGAACAACAGAATTGTACCAGTCCTATAATTATATGCATCCAAATTTCTTATAATGTGCTGGTTGCGACGTTCGTGGTTCCCCTGTGCCTATGCTTGGAGATGTTTATCTGTTACAGATGGCCTCTTTATTCATTTCTCTGTGTGGTGTACTTGGTGCAACCACTGTACTCATAAAATCACAGAATAGTTTGGGTTGGAAGGGACCTTTAAGGGTCATCTAGTCCAACAGCCCTTCAATCAGCTGGAACATCTTCAACTTGATCAGGTTGCACAGAGCCCCGTCCAACCTGACCTTGAATGTTTCCAGGGATGGGGCATCAACCACCTCTCTGGGCAACCTGTGCCACCGTTTCACCACCCTCACTGTGAAAAATTTCTTTCTTAAATCTAGTCTAAAGTCTGTCCCCCATCGTTCTTAGAAGCCACCTTTAAGTACTGGCAGGCTGCAATAAGGTCTCCCCAAAGCCTTCTCTCCTCCAGGCTGAACAACCCCAATTCTCTCAGCCTGTCCTCACAGGAGAGGTGTTCCATCCCTTGGACCATTTTTCTGGCCCTCCTCTGGACACTCTCCAGCAGATCCATGTCTTTCCTGTGCTGAGGGCTTCAGAGCTGGATGCAGGACTCCAGGTGGTGTCTCACCAGAGTGGAGTAGAAGGGCAGAATCCCCTCCCTCGACCTGCTGGCCATACTTCTTTGGACTCAACCCGGGATACAGTTGGCCTTGTGGGCTGCAAGCGTGCACTGCTGTCTCATGTCCAACTTTTTATCTACCAGTGCCCCCAAGGCCTTCTTGTCAAGGCTGCTCTTGATCCCTTCATCCCCCAGTCTGTATTGATACTGGAGGTTGCCCATGACCCAGGTGCGGGACTCTGCATTTGGACTTATTGAGGTTCACATGGGCCCATTCCTTGAGCTTATCCAGGTCCCTCAGGATGGCATCCCATCCCTCAGGCGTGTCAGCAGCACCAGTCAGCTTAGTGTCATCTGCAAACTTGCTGAGGGTGCACTTGCTCCCACTGTATATGCCTTTGATGAAGATATTAAAGAGCACTGGTCCCAGTATGGACTCCTGAGGGGCACCACTCATCACTGATCTCCATCTGGATATTGAGCCATTGACCACCACCCTCTGGATGTGACCATCCAACCAATTCCTCATCCACTGAGCACTCCACCCATCAATTTAGAGAGAAGGATGTTGGGGGCACTGTGTCAAAGGCCTTACCTTAGTAGTGTGGCTATAATACTTTATACTGGCAAATATATTAATAATATGGTCTGGTTTTTGTGCAGTAGTGAAACCTATTGTAAAGAAGTCAAACATTATCCTTATGTTTGATTACTGAGGCATATACATTTGTCATAGTTTAAACCCAGCCAGCAATTAGCACCACACAGCTGCTCCCTCACTTCCCCCGCAACAGGATGGAGGAGAGAATGACAGGAGTAAAAATGAGAAAACCCGTGGGTTGAGATAAAGACAGTTTAACAGGTAAAGCAGAAGCCACACATGCCAGCAAAGGAAAACAAGGAATCAATTCACCACTCCCCATGGGCAGGCAGGGGTTCAACCATCTCCAGGGAAGCAGGGCTCCAGCACGGTTAATGGTTACTCAAGAAGACAAATGCCATCACTCCGAATGTCCCCCCCTTCCTTCTTCTTCCCCCAGATTTATATGCTGAGCATGACATCATATGGTATGGAATATCCCTTTGGTCAGCTGGGGTCAGCTGTCCCAGCTGTGTCCCCTCCCAACTTCTTGTGCCCCCACAGCCTACATGCTGGTGGGGTGGGGTGAGAAGCAGAAAAGGCCTTGGCTCTGTGTCAGCACTGCTCAGCAATAGCCAAAACATCATTGTGTTATCAACACTGTTTTCAGCACAAATCCAAAACATAGCCCCATACTAGTTACTATGAAGAAAATTAACTCTATCCCAGTCAAAACCAGCACAGCATTCAGTGACTGTTTTCCTTGGAGAGTGATAAAAATAACGGTACTGCCAAGCAGTTTACAGGATTGAAGCCAGTTAAGTTAAAAATATTAATGTAGAGGTTTATTGGATGGGCTTGTTTCCTGTTTCCCAGATTTCTAAATATATAAGGAAACTGTGCAGGGAGAAGGCCGTGGAAGTCCTAGCTGTATCTTATTTCTCTTGAATTTTAGAAAAAGCTTTACTGTTCCAGTTAGGCTATTATTATTAGCTAGAACTTTTACATAGAAAGACTAAACAGTTTCTATCTTGACCCTTGCAGTAGATCTTGAATATGATAAAATTGCTCCACTATGTGTTTTTAAAAGAATATAATGAAATACTGTATTTTTCCAGCACACCTTTTTCTTAGTATTTTTTCATATATTGGCTCTCCCTGTTCTGTTTCTAGTACAGCTTAATAGTTTGTTTCATTATTGATATTAAGAAATACATCTGATTGAGGTAATAATGATTTGAAACCTGATGGTATGATTGTCACACAAAAACGTATTTAAACACTTTGAAAATAATTGTTAAAATACTGTGAAAAATGCATTGAAAATCATATAATTTTTAATCTAATTTTTCAGACAGAAGTAGCTGCACAGACTGTACAAGGTTAGTCTATTTATTAAGATATTTAATGTGATGTTAAGTTATTGACATGCATTTTATGTGATTTTATAATATGTTTATGAACCTTTGGAATGATTGTTTGGGTCATTTTGATGACTAACCAAATTTTTAGGCCAACGTGCTTTTTAATGAATCCAGACTAATCGAGTAGGTGTTACCTTTCATATTAGCAAACAATAATCACATGCCATTTGAATATGTATTTATATAAATTGCATCACAATATGCAAATCTGTTTTGTCATTACTGATGGAGGTCTGTGAAGCCCAACAGTACAGCAAATACTAACTAAATTTGCCTTTAACTATTGAAAAACATAAAATAAATGAGGCATGGCTATTGATTGTCTTCGGCCTACATTATCTGCACAGGAACTATTAAGAAGGCTTTTCTATCTTCCTTTCATGCCTCATTTTCTCATACTATCTAATGAAGAGCTTCACTTAAACTATAATGTGCTACTGTCTTGAAAGTACATTTTTATGGCACTAAAAAGCTATAGTCATGCGTTATGGGCTTTTTACTGCTGTTTTTATTGCTGTGTTGCATTGTATAGAATAAAAAATTTTGTAGTGCAGGAATTACTTGTTTAATTAATTTTTGCTTTTAAGTTATTTTGTGACCGCTTCAAAAGCAACATAGAATCCTGACTTCAAAACAGCAGACTGTCAGCAGTAACTCTGGATTTCAGCTTGTTACACTTAAGACTCTCTATCAGTAAATTAGAATTGTGGACCAGTCCACATTTTTTCCCTTTATAGGTGTTACGAAACTTTGGCTTTTTGCACTACAAATTAAAATGTTCCTTCTGCACCAGTGATACTTTATTTCAGTGTTACTTTCTTGAAATTCAAGTATTCTGGTTGATGAAAACTGATTTAGTGGCAAAAGTCTTGTGGCAAGGTAAATAAAAGAAAATAAAGGAATTTAATATAAAAATCTAAAAATCAGGGTATTTAGCAACTGTGTGCATGCCCAAAAATATTTGGTCAAAACTTACATGATGTAACATTCTGACTGTGGGAGGTAATAGTTCTTACCCTTCGCAGTCTATTTTGAGGTAGTCTACAGGCTATAAACTCTTGCTGCAGGCTCTGTAATTGATTTGTTCTAAGTACTTACTACCTTCAGTTCTGGATTCTGAAGTTTGTTACTGGTCACTTACAGGTTTTCAGTAGAACTTGCAAAATATAATTTTGAAGAACTCAAGTTTTTGATGCAACATAGGACCTTCATCTAGAAGAAAATTCTATAAACTAATAAAAAATGAGAGATAAGTGATATTAGAAATTACAAATGAAATATCTTTCCTCTATTTTTTTCCTCTTCAGAGCACAGATGTTGTGTTCTCATGTAATGCATTAGTAGGTCTTCTACGTAGGGTAAAAAAACAAAATCTGGACTGTTTTGTTACAAAGGAGAATTTCTAGGCAGCTCAGCAAAGCTTGAATTCTGAACTTGAGCCTTGGGATTTTCTGACATTTACCTCTTGTGGGCATTATAAAATCCCCATCTGTGCACCTTCCTAAGAGGATGAGGAACAAATTTTTGGTACTTCTGAGTCTTACCTGAAGCAATGTGATTTGACTTGGATAAAGTTAGTTTTTAAGCATGCAGATTTTAGGCTACTGAAATCAGAGCATAAGTCATGAGGTCAGAAATTCAAGTGAGTTAGTTATCGAGGTTCCTGAGCTGAGGAAGTCTCAAGTGCAAGAAAAAAAAAAAAAAAAAAAAAAAAAAAAAAAGACCATAAGTCTCTAATTCAATAACACCTACAAAATTTTGTCATGCATAAACTTTCTAACTTAAAGAAATGTGGGGTTGGCACACATTTGTTTTGCCAGGTTTTCTTTCTAATAATTTCATGTTTTACTTGCAAGCCCATGGACTTTTTGGTAGAGGTTATTTTTATATTGTAGATCCCAAATGCTGAACTTTGCTAGGTCTATCTAATGCATGTGCAGATGCATCACAGCCACATTTTTGAAGAATAAATTCAAATTTTTTGTTGTCGCAGCAGAGCTTCAAAACTCTGTCTTCGTAAAAAGCAAGCTTCATGCATGTTCAGGCATAATACAATCATAAACTTCTATTTTAATCT
>NW_010559600.1:20043-36078 GCF_000687285.1 Phaethon lepturus | reverse complement strand
ATTCCTGATGGATTTTTGTCCAAGTTGCTAAATTTATTCAAAATAAAAGTCTACATCCCAAATATAATTTTTATTTAACTGCCCAAAGACTTTGTTTCTGCATGTTGTATCAACACTTCTTGACTGGCTTGCAGTGGAACTTGAAAAGAGTTAATCATTAGTCTCTTAATGTCAAGTTACATACTACCTCAGTCATCTCTCTTGAACAAACTGATTTACTTATGACATCCCTTATCTGCAGATCACGTTTTTAAACGTTTCGTGATTCTTGTTTCTCTCTTGGATTCTCGCTATCTTGTGTACATTGTCTTGAGAGTTTATCATTTTTTAATTGATATCAGCTCTCAGTGTGTAAAAATATTGATGACAAAATATCGGAAATATAATGTTACCCAATTACATGTAAAGTGATTGTATTTAAGATATAATATAAATATAGCAGAAATGTAATATATAGAAGTATTTGTAGCTCTGTTTAGTAGAGGAAATTTAGGCAAATGAAGAACAGAATGAAACTGAGCTGGAGATGAAAACTTTCAAAAGTATTAATATAAGAAAGACCTACACTAATATATAGCCCATCTAATGAGTATTAAATGCATAGCAAGTTGAAGCTAGAGCTGTAAAACTGTGAAGTAACATGTATGTTGGTCTTTACTAGTAAGATTATTGCATTATTGAAAATAAAGACTCGTACATAACAGACAAAGGAATAATCACTAGGCTACTGGTTAAGGAGCCAGGACAAAAATTTAATCTTTGGTAAGAAAAATTACAAAGATGAAAAGTTTTGGTTTTATTAGTAAAATACTTTTGAAGTATTTAGTTCTAGCAATAAAAATGTTTTAAACTGTGGTTTAAAATTTTTCAATTTTTTTCTTGAGATTATTATCTTAAAAACAAAAAATATTTTAGATTGGAAACACAGATTTTCAACACCTTAAAATACAAGAACAAGGAAGAGTCTAATTATATCTCCCCTTTGTAAATAAAAAACAGATGTTGAGGAAACGAAAGAAAATCTTGTGTGCTTTACACAGGCATCCTGGGAACAGGCTTATATATAGTAATCAAAGGTTTATTCTCTATCTGATGCTGGGTATGGTGGGATCTCCTAGACAAGGCAAATTGTACTTCTACATGTTGTACCTCTGTGTTGTCTGAAATTTGGTATTGAACAGAGTCTGTGTTGCAGCTGATTCTGCATGTGTGTGCACGGGTTAAGAAAACAGAGATTACTCCACTGGGAGTATCTGATACTGATAAAATGTCAGCTACACTGTATATTGATCCATATAGTGTTAAATGTTATGGCCTCAAGTTGCACCAGGGGAGATTTAGATTGGCTATTAGGAAAAATTTCTTCACCAAGAGGGTGGTCAAGCATTGGAACAGGCTGCCCAGGGAGGTGGTGGAGTTGCCATCTCTGGAAGTGTTCGAGAATGGATGTGGCTCTTCAGGACATGGTTTAGGGGACACGGTGGTGCTGGATTAATGGTTGGACTTGATGATCTTGGAGGTCCTTTCCAACCTTAGTGATTCTGTGATTCTCTGAAATCTGACCAGTTTTTAAATTTTAAATCAAAATGTGCCTAATTTCATTCATTAGCAATACGCTTAGTACTAATGGTTTGTTCTACACTAATCTACACATTAAAACACTATCACTACATGTACAAAATGTATATCCTAGATTAGTTATGTTTACAGTGTCACAGAGCTGATGCACTATTGTCAGGGCTGATGGCTGCATGCTTCTCAGTCATGGAGGTCAAGGTGATCAGAAATGCTAGCCCAGATGAACCTGGAAGGTCCCATAAATTCGTTTCTTTACTCAAAGGGTTGGTAGCAGTTTTTATTTATTATTGAATAACTATGTTGATATACCATTAGCAAGTTCCCAATAGGCTGGAAACAAGCACAACACACCCTACAGAGACATAAGGAGTTGAAATTGCCAGGAGAATGAACTTTTTATTCATGGAGTTCAAGCACTGGTATGTGAAGGTATTTGGTGGTGAACTTCTCCCTTTTGATGCTTCCATTAAAGTTATCTTATCATTACTAGGAATTATTAATCTCAATAATTATTAAGATAACTTTTTACTAACTAATTACACTTCTGCTTATGATTTGATGGTGGAGAGACAAAAATCTCAAAATTTTACATTCTCTACTCATTAGTCACCAACAGTTTAAATATAACAGTTCTCTGATATTTACCTCCAGGGTACAATTGTGCTTTTTCTTCCAGATATGCTATTGTTTAGTTGATGAGTTTAGTAAGGTGAGAGAAGGACAACAATGGAAGAAGGGTGAAGGTCTTTCTTCAGTGGAAAGAAGAAAAAATGTTATGTTCAGGCTGGTATCCTTGATAGAGTCCTGAAGATAAAATCCAACATGTAAGAAGATAAGGGTGATACAGAAGGATAAAGAAGCATAATCCTGAGCACTCCAGGGAGACGAAGGTTGGATTTTGAGCTTGGCTAACATGATAGGAGAGTACAAGGTGTTAGAGTCAAGAAAGGAACTGATAAATACAAGTACACAGTTGGACATTAAGATGGACTTGAGCACAATTCAGAGTACTAGTGGAGGGTGCTGAAATAATCCATGCTTGAAAGGCCATTTTTAGTTACTATAGTACCTGAAGTAACAGATCTATGTAGTATTCTCAGTATTGTAATTATTGTAATTAAAATAATTAGGAATCTAAGACGACAGCTCTCTCTGAAATAATCTTTACCTTTTTTACTTAAGTGTGATTAATTTATTGTATTTCTCTGATGTGAAATATAGGCAGAATTGCTACCCTGACTGCAGCAACTAGTATAAACTAAGGAGTCTGCTCAGAAAATCATTGATGCACAGCTTAAGCTGGTTGAAGTCTGAGATATTCCTGAGGAAGGGTTTTTGCAAAAATGCTCTGGTATCTTTCAGAGTTGTCATGGGAAATATTAGAGAAGCAAACATGAAAAATATGAACTGTAAATGTTAGGAAAGCTTATTTTGTGCTGTGAACTATTTGGCAGTATGAGTTGTGAATGAGTAAAAATTTCTGCATGCATCCCCATCTACCTTTTCCCCAGGGACAGAACAGTATCTACTCATGAACTGCTTCCAGTGAGCACCCCACACTTCTCCATGTCAGAGACTCAAAGACAATTTTTCAGCATTTGCAGTTTCCCTTAGCATATTCCTAAGTAAAGATGCTATCTCTTAGGACAAAAATAATGCACTGGTGTAGTAAATGAAGAGTGTAGACAGGAGGTAGCCCCATCATGAGCAGGAAGGAGAGGGTCTGACATTTTAAAAGGGCTGAGATAAGCCTGATTTAAAAATTTTGTGAAATCATTTACAAAGACAGAACACATGTAAAATACAAGTGCATTTTTTCCTCTAACACTGATCAAACTACAAAGGGCAGATTTAACATGGTTGCTTGCAGTTTTGGCATTACTAAGAATGATTCTAAGTGTATCTTTTTCTTCTCTCAGTCTCTTCAACGCAGCGCCAGCAACAGTAAAAGTTTATAGTTGAGATTTAATACCACTTTTCTTGGGTGTACAAGCTCCGTAATGTAACATATTTTGTTAGACCTTTTACTTAATACCAGGCTTCAGTTGCACAGATTCATGCTGTATCTATCTGGCTGCCACACCAATATCTTATTGAGTGCCTGCTGCAATTTTTTCAGGTTCTTCATTTCTTTATTCATATTGGAACTCATTTAGTTTTATCCAAAAGCTCTTTTCAAAATGCCTGTAGTACACAAAAATCACTTCATCAACAGATAGTCTATTGCCTTGCAGATGTGAGTTGCAAGAAGCATCCTTACAGTGTAAGAATGTAATGTGTTAGAGTGAAAAAGGTTTCAAGGAGAAACAATTTTAATCCAAAGTAAAACATTTTTTATTAGATGTATCCAGCTGCCTAAAGATTCGCTAACATGCATCTCTTTCAAACACTATCAATAAAAGCTCTATTTTTTAAGATACATCTTTACTACTCTTGTTTTCCACTCTTAAGAAACAGAGATCCCAACAACAGATGCATTAATCCTGTGGACAATTTTCTCAAAGCTTTCTTGTTTCTAAGAAAATTGTTATCATATCAGATAGTAACTGGCTTTTTAGAATAAGAAATGACCAGTAGGGAGCCACAGTATTTCTGAACTGAGAAATAATAAAAATACAGTTGCTGGTAATGAGTAAAAAACTGATTTTCTGCTTATAGGAAATCTTGCTTGTTTGACTATTTTCAACTATTAGATTGGATCCTTCACTTGTAGTCAAACAAATCATGGTTTATGATACCCAGTACCTGCAAGCCATCTGATTCTTCTATTAGAAATTCAGTGGGTGCCTACATGTGGTCAATTGAATATAATAGTTTTCGAGCCCACTGCCCTTAGGACCTTTACGGCGTCTTGTTCAAGTCATAACTTCATTCTGCATTTCAGTTGCTGGTAGAGACATCATCTTGTCCTTTCAGCTGAAACGTATACATGTGCATAGCATCCTTTTAGAAATTGTGCCATCTATATTTCATGTAATCAACGTGATCTTTTCTGTTAGGTGAAAGAGTGCTCCATTTAATGCACGCATTTTGAGAATTCAACTAAGATATTTATTTTCACCTGTTGGTAAGATTGGGGATGTCAAGCTGCAGATGCATGCAGGTTTGTTAACTGGTTAATAGCTTAGTGGTGGTAGCTGCTGTTTCTGCAGGTGCTTTCTCATTTTCTCTGTGGCACACAAATAAGATCACACCCTAATGTTCTTTGATTACACTGAGAAAGTATGTTTGCGTATAAATAGTCCCTTTGAAATGAAAAGGTGCTGTTTAATGAGTAAGATAACAGATTGTCCCTCAGCATTTCTAGTTGCATTAAGAAGTACTTGTATCACAGTATGAAAAATAAATCCTCAAAATTTCAGATGTTGGCTTCTGATTCAAATGCTTATCATGTCCTCTGTCATTTTGTCACATTGGTCAATGATATATTCCTGACTTTTCAGCTGGGAAGGCACCTAAATTATTTAACAAAAATATGATTTTCACCATGAGAATTTCTTTATTTGCTCAGACCAGATGTTAAGCTCAGCAGTAGTCTCTTTCCAATGTTACTAAGGGAAAATGAGGATGCACGTATAAAGTGAGGAACCTCGTAGTAAACCTTCCTTGATTACATGACTGACAGTTTGAAGACTTGAGCAGAATGTCACCAGTATGTTTAATAAAAGTGGTTTTAATAGTCATACACGTAGTCAGAAGAATATGGTGTCTGTGTTCGGTCCTTGTTCATAAGCAGTTCTCAGTTCTTAACCAATCATGTCTTTACTGCTTTATGGAAAAACTTGAAGTATGATTTCCTATTGAGGATCTGTGCTGCTATGTGTTCTTTCTACAAAAGGAAAAGAAAAAAAAGAGTTCTTGTAGTGCCAGTGTAGCCTCTCATTCACTTAAGATACAAAAAACTCTATCTCATGAAAGAAATCTGAGCTATACTATTAGAAGTAGCAGATTATTCAGGCATAACTCCAATTTTAGCATCACAGTTCCTCTCTCAAGGTACTTTTCCATCCATTTCTGACATCTAACAACAAGATTGAGGTAAAGGAATTTGATATTCCTTACAAGGAGGCATACAATATTCTGTAAAAAGCCCAACAAAATTCTGTGTGGACATCTTGCATATTAACTGGTTGCTGAAAAGAGCAGAAAAAACCCAAAACTGTACTTGGAATTCTAACATTTTAAAGGAAAAATAAAGGGGAAAGGCACAGCCCCTACTATTTTCAATATTTTTTCCAAATTTAGTATCTAGAAAAATTGCAAAGTTTTCCTGTATTCCTCAAAAATCTGTCATAAAATGCACTTTTTCAAATTATGATACTATTTTACAGCTCTTGGCATTCAGTCTGTTTTCCAGCGCTTACAAAACCTTGGATTCCTGTGATCTCAAGTCAGCCAGAGTGCTTAATTTCAAAGCTCTCTCTGGCCCAACCCATGATATCCAAAAATATTTTCCTAAGAAAAGAATCTGGGCAGAACTTGTCTGGCACAGCTAATCCCCCTATAATGTCTGTAGACCAACAGAACTTTCCTGGGGACCTGATTTCTAACTGAACTTTCTCAGAAGCTAAGAATCTTCACAAATTTCTCCATCTGCAAAACACACCTTCAACCTGCCAAAAGGAATACAAAGCAACATATCTGCAAAATGCTGCTACAAATTCATGACCACCATAATGCAGTCATTATTTGCTTCCTAAAGAGAAGATGAAAAAACACCGGACAGATGATAGTTGCATTTCTTAAATGTACTATTGGAAGACATCTGATTCTTTACAGTACAATATCCTATATAGAAATAGAGTAGTAAAGTCAATGGAGACCTTTCATTAACCTTAGTGAACTCTGAATTTGATGTTCAAAAATTGCTGTCGCAGCCCAGAAGGCCAACCATATCCTGAGCTGCATGCAAAGAAGCATGGCCAGCAGGTCAAAGGCAATGATCCATATCAAGGCATGTCAGGGTTTACCTCCTGACATCTGTAAATACAAGAGTCCCAAAGTTTCCATCATTATTTACTAAAATTCATATACAGAGTGAAACTGCATAGACATATTATGTAAATTTAAGAGTTTACACTGAGCTATTTTTCTGTCTTATGAGTGATTAAGGTCATTCTAAGATGTGCTATGTACTGAAACTCAAAGTGTAAAAATATTGAAAGGAGAACATGATCTATCATATTGATCCACTAAAAGATTTCTGACCAAGTTACTCAAGTTATTTTATCTAAAGATTTTAATATCCTTGCTTTATTTTATTTTAATTTATTTGGGTTTGGGTTTTTTTTTTTTTTTTTTTTTAATCAGGTTGATATGAAGATAAACAGTCTCGGGGAGAGAAGTAGTGGGAAACTATCACCACAAGTGTGAGCAACAACCAGTTTCATCTTGGTAAGTTTCTCTTTTTTTTTCCACTGTTTTTTTCCCATCGGTGATTTCATTTATGTTTGCAGTATGTTGTGGTTTAAACTCAGCCAGCAACTAAGCCCCACGCAGCCACTTGCTCACTCCCACATGGTAGGACAGGAGAGAGAATCAGAAGAGTAAAAGTAAGAAAAATCATGGTTTGAGATAAAGACAGTTCAATAGGTAAAGCAAAAGCCACTCATACAAGCAGAACAAACCAAGGAATTCCTTCACTACTCCCCATGGGCAGGCGGGTGTTCAGCCATCTCCAGGGAAGCAGGGCTCCGTCACGCGTAATGGTTTCTTGGGAAGACAGACGCCATAACTCCAAACGTCCCTCCACCCCTTCCTTCTTCAACCCAGATTTATATACCAAGCATGATGTCATATGGTATGGAATCACACAGAATCATTAAGATTGGAAAGGACCTTCAAGATCATCAAGTCCAACCGTTACCACAACACCACCATGTCCCCTAAACCATGTCCCAAAGCGCCACATCCACAAGTTTTTTGAACACTTCCAGTGATGGTGACTCCACCACCCCCTGGGCAGCCTGTTCCAATGTTTGACCACTCTCTCAGTAAAGACATTTTTGCTAATACCCAATCTAAACCTCCCCTTGGCACAACTTGAGGCCATTTCCTCTCATTGTGTCACTAGTTTTTTGCATATACTTACCTGTATACATGACTTTGGAGTACCCCTAGAATGTACCTTTCAGAATTATATCAAAGAAAATTTTAAATATTTTAATCTTTTTGTTGTTTTAGTTGTTTTAGTCTTCTGAAAAGTTTGTGTCTTCTGCAGTTAGATGAAATGAGTGCATTGTTGATTAGCAATAGTAGTATAGCAACCTTGATGTAGTTGGCTTTCTGCTTTGATTCCCATTAACTATAATAAGATTTTTGTTTGGCTGGTTGATTTGTTTGTTGTTTTTTTATCTGTGAGGGTGATCAGATCCTGAGGCAGATTGCCCAGAGAGACTCTGAGATCCCTGTCCTTGGAGGTGTTCAAGAATAAATTGGGTATGTTCCTGAGCAGCTTGATCAGATTAGACTTGTTTTGAGAGGAGAGTTGGACTAGATGACCTCCAAAGGCTCCTTCCTTCCAAAATTATTCTGTGGATTTGTGATTCTATGGTTAACATTGTTCCCAAGAAGTAGAAGGAAAGTCTTATCAACTATTTTGCTTAATTTCAGTAAACACTTCAAGCAATTAGTTATGAAATTTTGACTAAACTGACATGAAATGTGTATTCTCTTCCTATTTCCTGTTACACACATTAGAATATTAAAATATTGGTGATTCTGACCAAGGTGCAGATATTAGATAGATAAATGTGCTTCCGTAGATGTTTTAGAAATTTGTAAAAGCAAACATTTCCTTTAAGCAACTGCATAACCTTATTAATTAGAAGAAATTACAAATTCCTGGTTAGCAATAGGTGCCATTTGGAACTAATTGAGGTGTAAATGTTTTGAGAGTCATCAGCTTTTTTTAGGTTTCCAGTTTGGAGTAGTTTCTCTGATGGCAGAAGTGTGTAGAACTAGAGAGCGGAGCACTGTAATGCTAAGTCTGTCATCTGTGTTTATTAATGTTGTGTGTGGCCTCTTTCTGGTGAACTAGTTCTTGTGGATTTCCTTAAAATACATGTGAAGTAATGTCATTCCACCAAGTAAGCAACAAATGTTTCATTCACACTTATGAGCAGGAAACTCAAGCACTTAGTTAAGTTTCACTTTGTTAAAGGATGGTTGGGAGAGACTGAACTGCAAGAACTACTAAGGGGAAGGAAACAGAAGTTGTAATAGCTGTATTTGGTTAATATATCTTTGTCTTCCTTTTGGAACAAGGACCAAGGAAGAGACCTGTGGGGAAAAAAGAAACATGAAACTGAGGGAAGAGCTTTCATTCTGAGTATGAGAAACAAACTAATTCAGGAAGCTCCCAAGGCTAAGTGACACTGAAATGGAGATCTCAGCTGCCAGAGTACAAATTGTCTGAAATCATGGATCAGCTAAGAAAAAACACTTTCTAAAACATAACTGTTCTGATTGTACCTCATTTCTTTCAGAACTCTTTCCAAATGTGTAGTTAAGAAAAGAATCCTCTATTTCACGAGAATGAAACTTCTGTTATACATAAGACAGGGTAGTAAACACTAGTTAAGTTTGTTAACGTGATTGTGACAAATCAGTCCTAAGTAGGAATTCATGTACAGGCATCTGAACCAAGTAGGGAAATATCACGAATTGGTGTGTGATCCCAACCGATCTGCAAGAATATTTTTCAGTACTGATTCTGTCAAGCGCTAGTATAAGAGAAGAAGCCTCCCTCATTGGTTTTTGTTCAGTGCCACTTCAAGAAGAGCAGACAATAAAGAAGCAGACCAGGATGTTATATATTTTCACAGCTAATATGTGTGTTTTCAAAAGAATAAAAAGGGAAAAAAAGGGAAGAGCAGGCAGATAAGTCTCCTCTGGAAACTGCCAAAGAGGCTAGTGGCCTTCAGCATGTTGTGAACAGAAGCTGAGACAGGTTTAGGTAAAGGTAGACACCTTCTTTCTTTTGTAATGTGCAATGAATATTTCTATTCCCTATTGCTCATGGGGTGGTGTAGAACCTGTATTGCAATTTTTGTGCTTTGTTTCAGGAAGGCGGCAGCAGTAATAATGTGATACAAGTGAGTGTTTGAATTGTGTCACCATTTTCATAGCTCTTTAGGTTCTGTTCTGCTCACTGAGGCAGAATTTTGCCCAAAGTATATACAGAATCATTAAGAATCATTAAGGTTGGAAAAGACCTTTAAGATCATCAAGTCCAACCACCAACGCAACACCACCATGCCCACTAAACCATACCCTGAAGTAGTGTACATACAATGTACTAAACACAACAAATTGCATGTAATGTGAAATGTTATTTATCTGGTTCTCAGCACAATACGATTTAACTGCAGCACTGTTAATATTAAGTCTCAAAGCATTGATAGTGCAGGGTGATAGATTATTTGCCACATGCACAGAAGAGATTTTCAGTTTACATCAACAATAGTTTGTGTTCATTACTGATGTTTGTAGTGAGGAAAGTGTTTTACAAAGCTTGAGCAACCTTTTGAGAGAAAGAAAGGGTAGGCTGCTAAATGATCTAGAAGCTAGATTTCTCCCCTTAAAGAAAAAAATTTGAGGTGTTCACATCCAGGTAGATCTGACCTTGTGACCATGGAACAAAAAATATTGGGGAAAAAGTTATGGCAAGGACTTGCAGATCAATAAATTTTTCTGTAAATTTTTATTTCACCAAGTTGTGAACCCTAATATCACAGATTTCCTCTACAGGTTATGAAGGTACCCTGCTTATTTTTGAAGTGTCTTTTAGAAAAGAAGATGAGTGCCGTTAATTTCATGAACATGCAACACTCCCAACCAGACAAAACCAAAACACCTACAAAATTAATTATTCAGTTCATAGTATGGACATAAAAGTACTATAAAAACTTTTAATTTAAAACTGAAATAATGATGAAAAAGAAAAACATGGTAAAGAGAAAGGGCTAGGTAGAAGAAATATAACAAAATTAAAGACTTGACTTAGTTTTGGTAAAGAACAAAGAAGTAACTAAGAGATCCATTCTTGGGAGATTATCAAGGGACTTAAACTGTTAGGAAAAGTAGTTCAGCTTTGAGAAAACCACATCCTCTTAGACAGTAAGATGTTACACACTGTAGCTGTTAAAATGAGAGCAGTTGATCAGCTACTGAAAATCTTAAACAAATTTTGGATATAGATATTTGAAAAGCTGTTTACGCACTGACTATAATCCTTTGGGAATTCTGAAGTTGAGCTGAATAATGAACTGCAAACCTTTGAGACTTCCTTTTACTTCTGTTTTAGTCTAGTTCTTACTGTCATCTTTTCCAAAGACAACTTGGAGTAACTGATGTGTAACTTTAAAAGTTACCAGTATGGTTATTAGTTTACAGTTGTACTTGTTTGTTGTTTTACCTAAAGAAAACCAAGAAAGTCTTTATGGATGTAATTTCTTCATTTCCAAGAGCAGAATAGTAGAGTACTGTCTCAATGTCATAGGTACAACTATCAAAGCAATAATTCACCTCTGGTATAATTTGCCAGAAGTCAAAGCAATTGCATCACAGGTAAATCTGGCCAATTACTTTTTAAAGAAAACACAGAGTAATTTGATAAAAGAGCTACCCCATACCCCCAAAATTATTAATTACTGAAAAAGTACTAATCTTAAAAGCATCACTGCCAATAATTCATGGAACATGTAGAATGTATTACTAATGATCCTTATTTTTAACTGCTTCAAAATACCGTCTAATTCCTGTCACTTATCTGTTTGGTTCCTGCCTGCATGAATAAGTGCTAAGATTTTTTCTTGACCTTGATCTTCTTTTGGCATTTCTAAAACGCCTGTCATGTAAAAAGGAATTCATTTGCAGCTCTAACAATGATTTATAGTCATTAGCTTTTTTGTCATCAGTGTGTTTTTAAGCATGTTAATTGAATTGAAAAAGAAAAGGTGGTCTGGGGAAACTGTATCACTAAACACTATAATTAAGTATAGCAGATTATTTATTTTCATAGTGTAAAAATTACTATCAGTTTCATGACCAACATTTCAAATGTACTCTAATATTAAACATTTCTAGAAGAATCTAGAATATTTCATCTTAGTATGTGGTATTTTGACATACAAAAACATTGCATGACATTACCCCAGCAAGCAGTATCATCAAGATGAATTCTTGCCTGTTTATTCCACACTCCTACGCTGAAGAAATAGAAATACGAAGTTAGATGTCTTCCCACAGGTACAGGCACTGTTTCATAAGTAGCTTTTGCGCAGGGAAGAGACCTGTCTTAGAAAGTGCTGTGCTGAGACAGGTTTTTATTTATACCTCGTCTCTTTTGTGTTGTTCTGGCTGGGAGAAGGTTCTGTTTGGTGTAAAGGGCTTTCCCAGAACCAGATGTTACTGCGATGCTTTTGAGTAATCTAGAATTGTACCTTGGCATCAGTTGTGATGAAGTGTAAATATAACTCAACAAAAGTAAAGGTTACTGGAGCTATATTGTCTACTTTCCTTAGCTGAAAAGACCAGATAAGTCTACTTGTCTATTGCTGTACTAACTCTATGAATGTTTTTCTTCAAAATCAGTTTCACAGGGGGCAGTTTCCCAGGGCTAGAATCAGATACCTGCCTTCATGTTCAAGATCTCCTTTTATTCCCAGATGGGTAGACTGAGTGCTGTTTGATCTACCTCTGGAGTAAAGATGCAAGTCCTGTTCATGGCAGTGTATTTCAATATGACAGCTACAAGTAATTTCTGTTAGGATATTATACTTAATATACTTAGCATATTAACTTGCAGAAGACACATCTAGGAGTGCTCAGTTTCTCAGCTAGTATAGGTCATTAGTTTCAATGTGATCAGAGAAGTTAAGGCAATTTACGTTAGCTGTCCTCTGATTTTTTATTTTAATGTATGTTTCTAGGGCTTTTTTCATATTTTCAGGTGCCTTAAAAGTAGATCTGAAGAATCCCCTGATTTCTCAGGTTGTTCATTTTTTCAGGTTTGTTTCTTCATATTAGTTTTCTCTAGCTGTCTTTGAGTCTTCTTTTTGGCAGACAAAGTGTTATAAACTCAGTGGGGGACAGGTTGCTCTCTGATCTGCTAATTTAGTAGAGAGATGAAAAGGTGTTTCTGAGATGCTTTGGAAACAGTAGGTGTGGGTGGAGGAGTCATGAAAGACAAGGGAGAGCACAGAGGCTCAGAAAGTAGGGCAAGGGTTGTAACAAGAGGAAATAAAACAGAATACAACTGGAAAAAGAATGAAGACTGAAATGGTAAAAATGTTACAAAGGTGGTGAGAAAGGGTCGGAGAAAAGTATGAAGTTAAACAGCATGTAGCATACCTTCTGCATGTGGCTACTCCTGCATATACACAGGCATTTAGTTGTATATTAGCCCTGTCATAAACATCTTAAATTTGAACATTTTAGAAGCAAGCAAATGACAAATTATGCTTAAGTTATTTATAACATTTATCCATTCTTCTCTGCTTAAAAAAGTACATCCAGAACTACAATGACCACTGTCCAACTTGGGCTGAAGCTGTAACTTACCAAAAAAAGACATGTCAGCCTTCCCTTCCATGATGTTGTAAGAACTGTATGATTGTCTTCCCACCATAAAAGATTTTTAGTTTGGGGACACTATGCAGATATTTTATTATTAAGTACTACACATGTAAATTCTTGATCTCTTTGTTCAACTGGTACCCCTTTATGGAGGGAGATTTTATGATGTTCAGATGACAGGACAATCAGCTAGATCTTCTGAGACTTTCATCAGACCACAGAACAGTAGAGGAGTTACCTGCAAGCATTAACAGTCCAGAAATATAGAGGTCACAATGACAAAAACCCACTGAACTTTGAGTTCATGCACTGTTCTTAGTTTTACCGTTCTTTAAGTTCCGTCTGTAGGCAGAAGAGGTCAGTAAATTCTCTGAGCCCTTCTTGTTGATCTCTTCCTCCAAATAAAGCCTTAATTAAATCTCTATTAAAATAGTTCTGATTCAGGGAAAATCTTTTTTTTAGTTTGAAGAATTTCCCCATATTTTACAGGGTTGGGTTTAAGCCTTCTTACAATAGTCATATGCTTCAACATATTGTTGAATTGCACCCAGTTTTCAATTGGTTTGGAGAATAAGTTAAAAACCTTTAATTAAGTTCTGCTGAGCATTTCCATGTCATGCATAAAACCAAGAATGTCCCACTAAGAGAAAAGAATGTCACAGGCTTAACTTTGCTCTTTATTTTTTTATAAAGCTGATTTTCTAAGTAGAAAGCTTTCTATTGTGTGAAATTGCAAAACCTTTTTATTATCCATTCTGATATCTTTACTACTAAGAGTATGCTTTCTAATAAAGTAAGAACAACATAAGATTCACCCCTTGCCAATTAGCTTTTCAATACTGGGAAAGGAAACATGTCTTGCAGTAAGTTAGGGTCCACAATCTCATGTCTGGACTTAACAAGTGTGTAAATGTACCTCTTCTGTAACTTTTTGTTTATTATTGATTATATTTTATTTTACAGCTACTGGTACTGAATACACAGCCATAATTGCTTTATGCTTCAATGATCTTTAAATACTAATACAAAATAAAAATTTAAAAAAGACCAGTAGAAATCATTTGTATGTAGAAGGAAAAACAAAATCCTGAGAGACCTTTATATTGCAAAATATTTTTACATCTGAGGTCTCAGATATATGTTGCATGGTCTATGAACTGAGTTTAAGGGTGATTTAATGTCCTAGTAGCAGAGTAGGCTTATCAGTTCATAAATATATGCTACAAAGACTTTCCCAAAAGATTTCTCCCTACCTAGAGGAAATCCTGAAAAACACTGCTCAAAAACAGTAATTATGGTTCTCTTTGTAATTTGCTTTGTAAAATATTCTTGTTGAAATATGCTTTGTTCTACCCTGCCTAGATAGTTAATTCTTTTCAAAGAGAATGCTTAGTTGAGTTATGTTATTAATCAAAATCTATGCCTCCAGCAACCATTTCTACAAGGAAATAAAATAAAATGTAAAAATGGTACAAAGTAAAATGAAGCTGTAATACCAAAATTGTACACAGTGTTGATCCTTTTGATTCTACCTGACAGAAAAAGGTTTTATTCTCAGCACTAATATGGAAATTAGCTCTCTGGATCACAAGATGGTAATTTTGAAGGCAATTTCTGACAACAGTGAAGATTTAAGTTTGCACTTCATAATCTAATGTGCTTAATTTATCAGTAGTTTGAGATTATTATTCAATAGTCCTATATATTAAACCAATTTAATTAAAGTAACTTTTTAGTTTTCTGCCTCATGACCTGGTACTAGAGGTGATTTACTCTTTATGGAGGAGGCATGAAACACGTCTTACCTTGTAATATATTTGCAGAGAGAAAAGGAATATTTTTCCATCTTGATGATAAACAATTCATCTCACCATTACTGGCCAAAGTATTACCTTCACAAGTCAATGTTCTCCAGTGATATTCCATGAAAAAGCAGCACCACTGCCACAATAAGATGTTGTTTGCCTAATGTAAATGTAATCAAAGAAGAAAATGGAGAAATTTAGCAGTACTTCCTCCAGGACAGAGAAGAGAGGTGGCCTGGATGAAGTACTCTTAAGTGCTAACTTCAATATTTGTTTAATGAGGAACTTCCGTGAGGTTCTTTTTTATAAGCTGCAAATAGTAGCGGGTATGTTTTCTGTTATGATAGGAAATATTCTAACACCGCTGGAAAAGCTTTTAATAGCACACATATTTTTATCTTGGTCCTTGACCTTTCCTTCTAAAAAAAGCTCGGAGTACTTTGTTTATATTGAATTGGCCTGATGGCATACTCCTGCAAGGACTGAGGGAAAACTAACTTCATAGCAAGAGCAAGAAATATGTGTTGGCAAACTGTATGAATAACCATCATAAAAATCACTGAAGTTACAGGGCTACTGCATAAGTGGAAACAAAAGTGATGAGAGAGGAGAGAGAACTATCTCATGAAGGGGAAGAGCCCGGGTATCTGTATGCCCAGGACAATCCTGTAAGAAGGAAAGGGGAATACACCCTCAGGTACCCCCTTACCTGTTTGGGCATAGGACTTAAACCACAGGATACTTCTGCTTTATTCATTAAGGGACAGTCTTAATTAATTAATTTCCACTAAAAGGGCAGTCTGAGGAGATGCAGGTAGATGTGAGGACTGTTTTCAGCAGGTGTCAGCACCCTGAAGTCACTTATGCTGCTGTTCATCTGTGTGCTTCTGTCAGGTAGCAGAGAAGCAGTCAGCAGGTTACATGAGACATTTTTAAGTATTCCCAATTAACTGTATTAAAACTGTAAATTTTTAGCTCCTCTGTCTCATTTGCTTTCTCTTTTTCGTATCCCCTAATCTTTCTTCTCTGCCTGTGTTGGTCTTGGTTGAAGACATTGAGCCTTATTCCTGCT